>NW_028225969.1:0-100088 GCF_052327205.1 Somniosus microcephalus
ATAAATCTCTCACTAGGAACAACTAAAATCGAACAAACCACTAACTACACATACTTGGGCATAAAAATCAGCTCTATGGGAAATTTCAAACTGGCTGTGAATGAACTGAAAGAGAAAGCAAGAAGGGCTTTCTACGCCATTAAAAGATCAATCCAAATAGAAATCCCAATTAGCATTTGGCTCAAAATTTTCAAATTATTAATTGAACCAATTGCACTCTATGGCAGTGAAGTGTGGGGACCGCTAACACAACAAGAATTTGCAAAATGGGACAAACACCCAATTGAGATCCTACATGCAGAATTCTGTAAATGTATCCTCCGGACTCAAAGGAAAACCGTAAACAATGCATGCAGGGCAGAACTAGGCCAATTTCGACTAATAATTACTATCCAAAAAAGAGCCACCAAATTTTGGAAACACCTAAAAATGAGCAACCCCCACTGCTATCATTATGAAGCCTTGAAATGCCAAGAGAGGACCATAAAGAATAACTCCCTCAGTCAACTAGTCCTGGGACTCAGTGAAGCAACCACTAACACTACTAACAATAACCAGCCCCAGGACAGTGACATCGTAGCAGAGAGAATTCGACCCAACACAATTGTCACTAAACAAAAGGAAAAATACCTGTCATATTGGGCAGAAACAACAAAAGCCCAAAGCAAACTCAATTGCTACTTGGCCCTAAACAGACAATACAACATGGCTGAGTACCTGACCTTGGTAAAGGATAACAAACTGAGAAAAACCTTGACAAGGTAGAGACTTAGCGAACATTGCCTAGCGATCGAAAAAGTCAGACACAGGCAGACCAGGCTGCCAAGAGAGGACAGGATATGCTCTCACTGCAGTCAGGGAGTAGTGGAGAGAGAGATGCACTTCCTCACAGCCTGTGGAAAATAACAGGGCATCAGGGAGAATTTCTACCAAAAATTCTCACAAATATGCCCTGAATTCAGAAATCTGAATGACGACCAAAAACTCCCATACCTACTGGGGGAGGAGAGAAGCTGTGTAGCACTGGCGGCACACTACGTTACAGCTTGCCATGAACAGAGGGACAACCAGTAAACCTAAGAAAAGAGTATATATAAATAATGCGAATGTATATTTATACACTCAGGGATATACCTGTTTATACACTGTATGAAGAGAACTGCGTTTATGTGTTCAACCATGAATGTATTTTGATGCTTTGGCAACATAAGATGTACCTTATCATGCCAATAAAGCGATTTGAATTGAACTGAATTGAGAGAGAGAGAGAGAGAGAGACTGGGAGTGTGAGAGAGAGAGATTGGGAGTGTGAGAGAGAGAGAGAGACTGGGAGTGTGAGAGAGAGAAACTGGGAGTGTGAGAGAGAGAGATTGGGAGAGTGAGAGAGGGAGATTGGGAGTGTGAGAGAGAGAGAGATTGGGAGTTTGAGAGAGAGAGAGATTGGGAGTGTGAGAGAGAGATTGGGAGTGTGAGAGAGAGAGATTGGGAGTGTGAGAGAGAGATTGGGAGTGTGAGAGAGAGAGATTGGGAGTGTGTGAGAGAGAGAGAGATTGGGAGCGTGAGAGAGAGATTGGGAGTTTGAGAGAGAGAGAGATTGGGAGTGTGAGAGAGAGAGCGATTGGGAGTGAGAGAGAAAGAGACTGGGAGTGTGAGAGAGAGAGATTGGGAGTGTGAGAGAGAGAGAGAGACTGGGAGTCTGAGAGAGAGAAACTGGGAGTGTGAGAGAGAGAGATTGGGAGAGTGAGAGAGAGAGATTGAGAGTGTGAGAGAGAGAGAGATTGGGAGTCTGAGAGAGAGAGATTGGGAGTGTGAGAGAGAGATAGGGAGTGTGAGAGAGAGAGATTGGGAGCGTGAGAGAGAGAGACTGGGAGTGTGAGAGAGAGAGCCTGGGAGTGTGAGAGAGAGAGAGATTGGGAGTGTGAGAGAGAGAGAGATTGGGAGTGTGAGAGAGCGAGATTGGGAGTGTGAGAGAGAGAGAGATTGGGAGTGTGAGAGAGAGAAACTGGGAGTGTGAGAGAGAGAGATTTGGAGTGTGAGAGAGAGAGATTGGGAGTGTGAGAGAGAGAGATTGGGAGTGTGAGAGAGAGAGAGATTGGGAGTGTGAGAGAGAGAGAGAGATTGGGAGTGTGAGAGAGAGATTGGGAGTGTGAGAGAGAGAGATTGGGAGTGTGAGAGAGAGAGAGATTGGGAGTGTGAGAGAGAGAGAGATTGGGAGTGAGAGAGAGAGAGACTGGGAGTGTGAGAGGGAGAGAGATTGGGAGAGTGAGAGAGAGAGATTGGGAGTGTGAGAGAGAGAGAGACTGGGAGTGTGAGAGAGAGAGACTGGGAGTGTGAGAGAGAGAGAGAGACTGGGAGTGTGAGAGAGAGAGAGATTGGGAGCATAAGAGAGAGAGAGATTGGGAGTTTGAGAGAGGGAGAGATTGGGAGTGTGAGAGAGAGAGCGATTGGGAGTGAGAGAGAGAGAGAGAGAGAGGGAGAGAGACTGGGAGTGTGAGAGAGAGAGATTGGGAGTGTGAGAGAGAGAGAGAGATTGGGGGTGTGAGAGCGAGAGATTGGGATGTGAGAGAGAGATTGGGAGTGTGAGAGAGAGAGACTGGGAGTGAGAGAGAGAGAGATTGGGAGTGTGAGAGAGAGAGAGATTGGGAGTGAGAGAGAGAGAGATTGCGAGTGTGAGAGAGAGAGAGAGAGACTGGGAGTGAGAGAGAGAGAGATTGGGAGTGTGAGCGCGAGAGATTGGGAGTGTGAGAGAGAGAGATTGGGAGTGTGAGAGAGAGAGAGAGCTTGGGAGCGTGAGAGAGAGAGAGATTGGGAGTGTGAGAGGGAGAGAGATTGGGAGTGTGAGAGAGAGAGATTGGGAGTGTGAGAGAGAGAGAGAGACTGGGAGTCCAAGAGAGAGAAACTGGGAGTGTGAGAGCGAGAGATTGGGAGAGTGAGAGAGAGAGATTGGGAGTGTGAGAGAGAGACAGATTGGGAGTGAGAGAGAGAGAGAGCGAGAGACTGGGAGTGTGAGAGGGAGAGAGATTGGGAGAGTGAGAGAGAGAGAGATTGGGAGTGTGAGAGAGAGAGATTGGGAGTGTGAGAGAGAGAGATTGGGAGTGTGTGCGAGAGAGAGACTGGGAGTGAGAGAGAGAGATTGGGAGTGTGTGAGAGAGAGATTGGGAGTGAGAAAGAGAGACTGGGAGTGTGTGAGAGAGAGAGACTGGGAGTGTGAGACAGAGATTGGGAGCGTGAGAGAGCGAGAGAGATTGTGAGTGAGAGAGAGAGAGATGGGGAGTGTGAGAGAGAGAGAGAGAGATTGGGAGTGTGAGAGAGACAGAGACTGGGAGTGTGAAAGAGAGAGAGACTGGGAGTGTGAGAGAGAGAGACTGGGAGTGTGAGAGAGAGAGAGAGACTGGGAGTGTGAGAGAGAGAGAGATTGGGAGCATAAGAGAGAGAGAGATTGGGAGTTTGAGAGAGGGAGAGATTGGGAGTGTGAGAGAGAGAGCGATTGGGAGTGAGAGAGAGAGAGAGAGAGAGGGAGAGAGACTGGGAGTGTGAGAGAGAGAGATTGGGAGTGTGAGAGAGAGAGAGAGACTGGGAGTCTGAGAGAGAGAAACTGGGAGTGTGAGAGAGAGAGATTGGGAGAGTGAGAGAGAGAGATCAGGGAGCTTCAGCATAGCAGTGAATGCACTAAAAGAAAAAGCCCGAAGAGCCCTATATGCAATAAAAAGAAAATTCTACAACATCCAAATCCCAATCAAAATCTGGCTCAAAATTTTTGACAGCATAATCCTGCCCATTGCACTGTACGGTAGTGAAGTATGGGGCCCGCTAAATCACCAAAGCTACACTAAATGGGAAAAACACACAATAGAAGCCCTACATGCAGAATTCTGCCGAAGCATTGAGGAAATCTACATATTATAAGGGGTTAATTTCAGGTGCTTGCTAGGTATAAGTTTTCAGACTTGACACCGGTCAAGAGTCGATGTGTAACTAGAGCTATTGCACGTACTTGGATTACAGCCAAGAACAGATGTCTGCCCACCTAATGAGAATGTAGAAGTGAAACAATGGGTTTCATTTGAAGTACCCAGTGACTTAATAACTTGTACATGATTAAGATTAAGGAGGACCTCCGGTTACACGATTCATATCCTGTTATATCTTAACCGTTGACTTATGTGTCCAGGATCCTTCTGTCAATATGTTATTTCTACCTGATGATTAATCTAAAATGTATCCTGATAGAGGAACAAAGGAATGTCAATCAAACTTGTTTGTTACACTGTATAAATATAGTACGCTCACGCTGTATCATTGGAATAGTAGCCTCACCCCTTGAGTGGAGGTACTGATCCCCCTTGCAAGTTAAATAAAAGGCCTGTCCGTCTGACGAATCCAAGTGTGTATTGAGTCATTACCCAGAGCTAAGAAGTAAGGCACTTCTACAATTTGGAGGTTCCACCGAGATGGCTTGCTGTACCAATTGGTGAGTTAACAGACGCCGAGTACGTTGCTCGGTTGGGAAAATCCCATCGGCCGAAGGTGGTGTTTTGCCACATTTTTGGGACTTTCCCTGCCAGAAGCATAGCTGCGCATAGTCTGTTTATTCCATTGGACAGTACTGCCATCGGGTAATTGACTCACAAGGTTCGGAGGTTAAACTGCCGTTGTGACTGCTTCCCTTTCAGAAACGGAACAGAGGACCAGCCATGAGGCGCTGACGCCCTGCGAACAGGATCGTGCAGAAAAGGACTGTATAAAGGTACCAGAGAGAGAAGGTTAAGTCAGGAATTTGATTAACTAAGGAGCTAGCGATTTATTGGAAATTGAACTAGCAAGGTTCCAGCTTGCTGAGAGAGAAGGTTAAGTCAGGAATTTGATTAACTAAGGAGCTAGCGATTTATTGGAAATTGAACTAGCAAGGTTCCAGCTTGCTGAGAGAGAAGGTTAAGTCAGGAATTTGATTAACTAAGGAGCTAGCGATTTACTGGAAATTGAACTAGCAAGGTTCCAGCTTGAAGTTAGCTGGGACAAATTGAAGGCCCTTTTTGCTAAAGATTTGGCTAAAGGGAGTAGGGTAGAAGGAGAGAAGAGCTTGAAGTTAGCTGGGACAAATTGAAGGCCCTTTTTGCTAAAGATTTGGCTAAAGGGAGTAGGGTAGAAGGAGAGAAGAGCTTGAAGTTAGCTGGGACAAATTGAAGGCCCTTTTTGCTAAAGATTTGGCTAAAGGGAATAGGGTAAAAAAAAGAGAGAAGAGTGGGCGGTTGTCTGAAACACAGTGTCAATGTTTAATGTTTATGAGAGTGAGTATTTAACTACTTGTTATTATCAATCAACTTTGCAGCTTTGTCCAGTAAGGCTGCATAGGTTGGGGATTTAGTAACACTTTGGTTGTTGTTTAACAAGTGTATTGTTTATTGTTTATTGTTATATGTATTAATGTTTAGTCATGTCTGATCTGTAGGGGCGTCCCACGCAGATCATAGAGTGTTACGGAATTGTTGTATGTTTTAACTAAAATATTTAAGCTGAAAAAAAAACTGCAGAAGGGGTTGGAAAAGACCCAAGCCGGGGAAGTGAGTCCCGCGGCGGAATGTATGGTTGAGAAAATAGTGATGTCTTTTACATGATCCACTAAGCTATTGTGGATTCAGTATTTTCCCCAGTTAGAAATACCTTCCACGAGGGTTGAGAACCCTCGAGTTTTATATGTATGTATAGTTTATTAATCTGATCTGTAGGGGCGTACAACGCAGATCATGGATTGTCACGGGAGTTTAGATTGTTTTAAGTGAACCATTTAAACTGCTAAAATGAGTGCTAGCGCCAGTAAGCCACCCGAGAAAGGCACGCCAGCAGCCTTTATGTTAAAGAACTGGTCAATCATCCATTGATCACCTACCAAATTGGTCCAAATGGACTGTAAATAAGACTAGACCCTTTCCCTCAGATAGTCATTTAACATAGAAAGAATTACTTGCCTCGAGAAATGTTTAACGGACAAGAGAGAAATAGAGAACAGCCAGATAAAAAGACTGCCTCTATGTTTGTTGAGTCAGAAAAAAAAAATTACCCTGAAGAAACACCTTTCTCCTCTATTATGGTAGGATAACAAGGTAACTATAGAAGGATGAATAGAGGGGAATATAGAGGAAGACGTGGTAGAGTAAGAGGGTATGGACGATCTGGTAATTGTTACAATTGCGGACAACCCGGACATTGGGCAAACCAATGCCCTGTGAAAAATCGTCAGAACAAAACCTCCAATAATGGACCTCCGTTAGAGAATAAAGGTCCTAATTTCACTGTCCATAACCCTTTTTCGGACCAGTCAGGAGGTTACCCTACAAACGGACAGGGATTTAGGAGAAATAGAGATCAGAATTACTGACTGACACCAGCAGCCCCAGGCGCCACAGACCACCAAATGCCCGTTGTTTCTTTAAATTCACACAGCGAACTTGAAATTAAAATGCAAATAGCTGGGAGACCTATGTCATTTTAGTAGATACAGGAGCAACCTTTTCGGTGTTAGGGAAAGGATATTCTGAAGGAATGCCTATTAATGGGAAAAAGACTCCGATAGCTGGATTGGCTGGAATACTACAATGCTTGAATCAATTGACTCCCCTCACAGTAAAAGTAGAAGAATTTGAGGAAGAACACTCCTTTCTGTTATCAGGAGATGTCTCTATGAATTTATGTGGAAGAGACTTGCTGTGCAAAATGAATGCTACAATCATTTGCTCCGCATCAGGAGTAACAGTAGAAATCCAAGTAGATAAGGCATATGCGTACCCAGTAACAGAAATAAAACACCCTGTTCTTTACGCATGGGAAATTGCCGACCCAAGTTTGAGTCCCAAACTTGTCAGTCTGTTAGGAGCGTGGGGATTCATTACAAGCTCCATAAAACAATACCAGGAATCCCTGAAACTAGGGAAATGGCATCCAAAATTGCACTGCACGGCCTGCTATGACAAAACAGGACAAGATTATCAGCCGTTTTTTAATTTAAAATACCTCCTAACTATTAGACTGCACAGCCCTATAAAGTTACAATTAATCCAGCTGCACCATTACCCAAAAGGTCACAGTATCCATTGTCAGAGAAAGCAGAAAAAGGAATTGAGCCAGTGATGGAATCATTGTTAAAACAGGGAGTTAACGCCGGATAGAATAAAGGTCGTTTGCAACACATCGTTGCCAAAAACTAAAAGAGAAATGAAGCATTTTCTAGGAATGACTGGCTATTGTAGACAATGGATATTGAACTATTCAGAAATAACCAGACATGAGCATGACAAATTTGGAAAATTCGCGGTTACCTGACTTCCTCGGGAACCCAGATTAAAAATGCACAAGAAGTGCAAAATCTTTTACTAGCTATTCAGAGACGTAAACAGATTGCAATTATTAAGTGCCAAGCGCACATGGGGCATTTGGACAAGGTTGCGCTTGGAAACGCTGCTGCAGATAGCGCTGCTAAGTCAGTAGCTATATCAAGTACTGAACGACAAGTTTCAGCCTTCCCTGTTAGGGAAAAGCCAGAGATACCGCAGCCCCCGTCCTTAGATGATGTGCTGACCCATCAAGATAGGGCCAGTTCTGATGAAGTAAAGGAATGGGTTGTTAATCATTGTTTTAAAAAACACTGACGGCTTATGGGTTCATCATGACGGCCGCATGGTGGCACCCAAATCATTACTATCACCAATTGGCCGATGTGTTCATAAATTCACCCATGCGGGCAAAAGGGGGATGGCGGACTATATCCTCAAGACCTGGTATGCACCAGGAATCTCAAAGTTGGCAAAACAAATATGTGAAAATTGTATTATCTGCCAGACAATGAATGCAGGAAAAAAAATAAAGAAGGTACAGCCCGCATCCCATCCAAACCCCATGGGTCCTTTTGTACACTTGCAAATGGATTTTATTGAACTACCTGTGTGTATGAGCTTTAAATATGTATTAGTTATTGTTGATATGTTTTCAAGATGGATTGAAGCGTTTCCTTGTAGAAAGAGTGACGCCACTACTGTTGCTAAATGTTTATTGAAGGACATTGTACCGCGCTTTGGGATACCAGCAAAACTGTCAAGTGACAATGGGTCCCATTTTATGGGAACAGTGATTAAGGAACTATGCAAAGCCTTACAGATTAACCAGCACCTCCATTGCAGTTATCATCCACAGTCGGCTGGACTAGTGGAAAGATATAACGGGATGCTGAAAAACAAGCTTGCAAAACTGTGTAAAGAAACTGGACTTAAATGGGTTGATTTGTTACCCATAGCTTTAATGACAATGCGGTCTGCTACCAACAGAACTACAGGATTGTCGCCTCACGAGATCGTCATGGGAAGACCACAAAGATTGCCCTTTTCGGCACCTTTAACAGCTAAATAAATGGACATCATAAAATGGAGGAAGATATGTTGAGTTATTGCATTGCACTAACCAAATGTATTTCTAGTTTCCATCAACAGGTGAAGGAAGCCCAGGTCGATCCCGCTGAAGGAAAGTGCCATACTTTCGAGCCAGTAGATAACGTCTACATAAAAATCTTCAAGCGAAAGAATGGCCTTCAATCCAGATTTGAGGGACCCTTCCAAGTACTCCTGACCACAAACACCGCTGTAAAAGTAAAGGAGCGACCAACATGGATACACGTGTCCCATTGTAAGAAGGCATCAGTTGAAGACGATACACTGCCAAGATGAACTGGATTTGGACTCTAATAAGACTGTCCCCTTTGTTAACGATAATTGAAACTGCCATATTGATTTATCAGATCCCCTGAAGGGCAAACCATGCATAGAAGAATGTGTACTTTTAAACAGTGATTTCTTTTATATTATATGCTATAACGAGACTATGAAGGTTCAGCTTCAGGATCACACTATGCAGGTACCCCCGTATCAACCCCTGAGTCTTAGGATTAGGCAGAATAAGATAGTAGAAGAAGATAGTGGACAGAAGCTTGATAAGCTATGGGTCACATGCCGTGATACTGTATTACCAAGTGACAAAACTGCGAACGGAGGGGTTATCTGCAATGGTAATTCAAGGGGAGGACTGGCCCTGACAGCTAAGTCAATGTTTTGTGATAATCCTTTTCATAACTATCATCAAGTTATCTGTACGCTAAAAGACAGAACCTTGCCAAATGCTGGATATGCAGCCACATCCCTGTGCATGCAGAGGGTGGAATACCTCTAAGGCCCATTCCCTTCGAAATAAAAGAGATGGTAGGGTGGTTATTACAGTCTAATACCACCTGGAATAAGGAGGCAGCCAGTACATTTCAGACCCAAAATAGTTTAAACCCAGATCAGTTGGAAAATGAATAGAAAGATGCAGGATACAACCTTATAAAATTTGAAGGGTGGTTTCATCCCCAATATGATAATCGAAGGAATCCAGAGAGTCTATTAGTGCATACCCTTGGTTACCACAAAATTGGACTGGGTCATGTTATTTGGGATATGTAGTGCCCTATATACATCATATTTCATCTTTGGATAGCCACCCTGGGACACGAGTAAAACGAGCCATTACAGAAACTGAAAGGTTCTTTGCTATAGCATTTCCCTGGTATGGAACAGGGAAGCTAGCAAGAGAATCTATAAGCATGGCAGCAGTGTTGGAACAAATAGCCAATGATACTGCTGATGCTCTTAGTGATGTAAACGCAGAAATGGTGGCTTTGCGCACTGTTGCTTTACAAAACCGCATGGCTCTGGACTATTTGTTGGCAAAAGAAGGGGGCACATGTGCAATCATAAAAACCAAATGTTGCACCTATATTCCAGATAACTCAGAAAATATCACCAACCTGGTAAACCACATAAAAGGAGGCTGTAGAGAAACTACGTCAACCTGAACCGTGGTCCATGTGGGATTGGATTTCAGGATGGGGGAGGAGCATTAGGAAAGCAAATTTTGGAAGTCTTAATTGCAATTGTGATGATTATAATTTTAATTAGTTTATTGATTGGTTGTTTAAAATTATTGTGTACAAAAGTCCTTTCCTCATTAACGTCAACTCCTCCAGTACCAATGATATCTGAATATGAGGATATTAAGGGTGAGACCTTTGATGTAGAATTTCTTAAACTTAGCGAAATAAATTGTCCTTAGAAAGGACAAAAGGGGGGAATGAGGAAATCTACATATTATAAGGGGTTAATTTCAGGTGCTTGCTAGGTATAAGTTTTCAGACTTGACACCGGTCAAGAGTCGATGTGTAACTAGAGCTATTGCACGTACTTGGATTACAGCCAAGAACAGATGTCTGCCCACCTAATGAGAATGTAGAAGTGAAACAATGGGTTTCATTTGAAGTACCCAGTGACTTAATAACTTGTACATGATTAAGATTAAGGAGGACCTCCGGTTACACGATTCATATCCTGTTATATCTTAACCGTTGACTTATGTGTCCAGGATCCTTCTGTCAATATGTTATTTCTACCTGATGATTAATCTAAAATGTATCCTGATAGAGGAACAAAGGAATGTCAATCAAACTTGTTTGTTACACTGTATAAATATAGTACGCTCACGCTGTATCATTGGAATAGTAGCCTCACCCCTTGAGTGGAGGTACTGATCCCCCTTGCAAGTTAAATAAAAGGCCTGTCCGTCTGACGAATCCAAGTGTGTATTGAGTCATTACCCAGAGCTAAGAAGTAAGGCACTTCTACAGCATCCTTCGCACCCAAAGAAAAACGCCAACAAATGCATGCAGAGCCGAACTAGGCAGATACCCACTGATAATAAACATCCAAAAACGAGCACTAAACTTCCTAAATCACCTCAAATCTAGCTCCCCAGACACCCTTCATTTCAAAGCCTTTCAGACCCAAGAGCTAAACCCGGAAAAGAGTCCCCTGAGTCAGCTGCTACTGAAACTAAGTACTCAGCCGGACCCTGACCAGCCCCAGACCAACACAGCCGTCCAAACACCAATCCGAGTGAACCAAATCATTAAAAAATGCAAAGAAACCTACCTGGAACATTGGAACAAAATAACCGAAAGCCAAAGCAGATTAGAATGTTACCGGGCCCTAAAAAGAGAATATAAACTGGCAGACTACCTCACGACCATCAGAGACACAAAACAGAGACAGACCCTCACCAGGTACAGACTAAGCGACCACCAACTGGAAATTGAAAAAGGCAGATACAAGAAATCCTGGCAGCCTAGAGAGAATAGAATATGCGATCAATGTCTGGCTGGCGAGGTTGAAACAGAAATGCATTTCCTCCTAAAATGCGAAAAATTCAACACATCAAGAAACATATTATTCAACAAGCTAAGCCAAACAACCCCAGATTTCAAGGAATTGGATGATCTGTCAAAATTGAGATTAGTCCTAGGAGAAGGAGACAGACCATACCTTGGGGCTAAATATGTAACATCATGTCACAACCTGAGGACTGTTTAAAAGTAAGACTGTTTAAAATTAATATTGAACGTACCAAATGAAGTAGAAAGACTGTTTAAAATTAATATTGTTTAAAAGTAATATTGTATATACCCAACAAATGTCAAATCGATTGACACCTACAGAATGTTGGAAAACTGTACCTTTTTGCAATGTAAGCTTTGGCAATATGGTTCTCTGTAAACTTTCATGCCAATAAAGCATTTGAACTGAACTGAACTGAACTGAGATTGGGAGTGTGAGAGGTAGAGATTGGGAGTGTGAGAGAGAGAGAGATTGGGAGTGAGAGCGAGATAGAGAGAGAGACTGGGAGTGTGAGAGGGAGAGAGATTGGGAGAGTGAGAGAGAGAGAGATTGGGAGTGTGAGGGAGAGAGAGATTGTGAGTGTGAGAGAGAGAGATTGGGAGTGTGCGAGAGAGAGACTGGGAGTGAGAGAGAGAGAGAGATTGGGAGTGTGTGTGAGAGAGAGATTGGGAGTGTGAGAAAGAGAGACTGGGAGTGTGTGAGGGAGAGAGACTGGGAGTGTGAGACAGAGATTGGGAGCGTGAGAGAGCGAGAGAGATTGGGAGTGAGAGGGAGAGAGATTGGGAGTGTGAGAGAGAGAGAGAGATTGGGAGTGTGAGAGAGAGAGAGACTGGGTGTGTGAGAGAGAGAGAGACAGGGAGTGAGAGCGAGAGAGAGAGAGAGACTGGGAGTGTGAGAGGGAGAGAGATTGGGAGAGTGAGAGAGAGAGAGATTGGGAGTGTGAGGGAGAGAGAGATTGTGAGTGTGAGAGAGAGAGATTGGGAGTGTGCGAGAGAGAGACTGGGAGTGAGAGAGAGAGAGAGATTGGGAGTGTGTGTGAGAGAGAGATTGGGAGTGTGAGAAAGAGAGACTGGGAGTGTGTGAGGGAGAGAGACTGGGAGTGTGAGACAGAGATTGGGAGCGTGAGAGAGCGAGAGAGATTGGGAGTGAGAGGGAGAGAGATTGGGAGTGTGAGAGAGAGAGAGAGATTGGGAGTGTGAGAGAGAGAGAGACTGGGTGTGTGAGAGAGAGAGAGACAGGGAGTGTGTGAGAGAGAGGGACTGGGAGTGAGAGAGAGAGAGATTGGTAGTGTGAGAGAGAGAGATTGGGAGTGTGAGAGGGAGAGAGACTGGGAGTGAGAGAGAGAGAGACTGGGAGTGTGAGAGAGAGAGAGGGACTGGGAGTGAGAAAGAGAGAGATTGGTAGTGTGAGAGAGAGAGATTGGGAGAGTGAGAGAGAGAGAGAGACTGGGAGTGAGAGAGAGAGAGAGATTGGGAGTGTGAGAGCGAGAGATTGGGAGTGTGAGACAGAGAGATTGGGCGTGTGAGAGAGAGAGAGATTGGGAGCGTGAGAGAGGGAGAGATTGGGAGTGTGAGAGAGAGAGATTGGGAGTGTGAGAGAGAGAGAGAGCTTGGGAGCGTGAGAGAGAGAGAGATTGGGAGTTTGAGAGAGAGAGAGATTGGGAGTGTGAGAGAGAGAGATTGGGAGTGTGAGAGAGAGAGAGATTGTGAGTGTGAGGGAGAGAGATTGGGAGTGTGTGCGAGAGAGAGACTGGGAGTGAGAGAGAGAGAGAGAGATTGGGAGTGTGTGAGAGAGCGATTGGGAGTGTGAGAAAGAGAGACTGGGAGTGTGTGAGAGAGAGAGACTGGGAGTGCGAGACAGAGATTGGGAGCGTGAGAGAGCGAGAGAGATTGGGAGTGAGGGAGAGAGAGATTGGGAGTGTGAGAGAGAGAGAGAGATTGGGAGTGGGAGAGAGAGAGACTGGGAGTGTGAGAGAGAGAGAGACAGGGAGTGTGTGAGAGAGAGGGACTGGGAGTGAGAGAGAGAGATTGGTAGTGTGAGAGAGAGAGATTGGGAGTGTGAGAGAGAGAGAGAGACTGGGAGTGAGAGAGAGAGAGACTGGGAGTGTGAGAGAGAGAGAGGGACTGGGAGTGAGAAAGAGAGAGATTGGTAGTGTGAGAGAGAGAGATTGGGAGAGTGAGAGAGAGAGAGAGACTGGGAGTGTGAGAGCGAGAGATTGGGAGTGTGAGAGAGAGAGATTGGGCATGTGAGAGAGAGAGAGATTGGGAGCACGAGAGAGAGAGAGATTGGGAGTGTGAGAGAGAGAGATTGGGAGTGTGAGAGAGAGAGAGAGCTTGGGAGCGTGAGAGAGAGAGAGATTGGGAGTTTGAGAGAGAGAGAGATTGGGAGTGTGAGAGAGAGAGATTGGGAGTGTGAGAGAGAGAGAGAGACTGGGAGTCTGAGAGAGAGAAACTGGGAGTGTGAGAGTGAGAGATTGGGAGAGTGAGAGAGAGAGATTGTGAGTGTGAGAGAGAGAGATTGGGAGTGTGAGAGAGAGAGAGATTGGGAGTGAGAGAGAGAGAGAGAGAGAGAGACTGGGAGTGTGAGAGGGAGATAGATTGGGAGAGTGAGAGAGAGAAACTGGGAGTGTGAGAGAGAGAGATTGGCAGAGTGAGAGAGAGAGATTGGGAGTGTGAAAGAGAGAGAGATTGGGAGTCTGAGAGAGAGAGATTGGATGTGTGAGAGAGAGAGATTGGGCGTGTGAGAGAGCGAGATTGGGAGTGTGAGAGAGAGATTCGGAGTGTGAGAGAGAGAGATTGGGAGTGTGAGAGAGAGAGAGAGATTGGGAGTGTGAGAGAGAGAGAGAGATTGGGAGTGTGAGAGGGAGAGAGATTGGGAGTGTGTGAGAGAGAGAGAGAGATTGGGAGTGTGAGAGAGAGAAAGATTGGGAGTGAGAGAGAGAGAGAGAGATTGGGAGTGTGAGAGAGAGAGAGACTGGGAGTGTGAGAGAGAGAGACTGGGAGTGTGAGAGAGAGAGGTTGGGAGTGTGTGAGAGAGAGAGAGATTGGGAGTGAGAGAGAGAGAGAGACTGGGAGTGTGAGAGAGAGAGAGATTGGGAGTGTGAGAGAGACAGAGACTGGGAGTGAGAGAGAGAGAGACTGGGTGTGTGAGAGAGAGAGATTGGGAATGTGAGAGAGACATTGGGAGTGTGAGAGAGAGAGAGAGATTGGGAGCGTGAGAGAGAGAGACTGGGAGTGTGAGAGAGAGAGACTGGGAGTGTGAGAGAGAGAGAGATTGGGAGTGTGAGAGAGAGAGAGAGATTGGGAGTGTGAGAGAGAGAGATTGGGAGTGTGTGTGAGAGAGAGACTGGGAGTTAGAGAGAGAGAGAGAGATTGGGAGTGTGTGAGAGAGAGATTGGGATGTGAGAAAGAGAGACTGGGAGTGTGTGAGAGAGAGAGACTGGGAGCGTGAGAGAGCGAGAGAGATTGGGAGTGAGAGAGAGGGAGATTGGGAGTGTGAGACTGTACGGTAGTGAAGTATGGGGCCTGCTAAATCACCAAAGCTACACTAAATGGGAAAAACACACAATAGAAGCCCTACATGCAGAATTCTGCCGAAGCATCCTTCGCACCCAAAGAAAAACGCCAACAAATGCATGCAGAGCCGAACTAGGCAGATACCCACTGATAATAAACATCCAAAAACGAGCACTAAACTTCCTGAATCACCTCAAATCTAGCTCCCCAGACACCCTTCATTTCAAAGCCTTTCAGACCCAAGAGCTAAACCCAGAAAAGAGTCCCCTGAGTCAGCTGCTACTGAAACTAAGTACTCAGCCGGACCCTGACCAGCCCCAGACCAACACAGCCGTCCAAACACCAATCCGAGTGAACCAAATCATTAAAAAATGCAAAGAAACCTACCTGGAACATTGGAACAAAATAACCGAAAGCCAAAGCAGATTAGAATGTTACCGGGCCCTAAAAAGAGAATATAAACTGGCAGACTACCTCACGACCATCAGAGACACAAAACAGAGACAGACCCCCACCAGGTACAGACTAAGCGACCACCAACTGGAAATTGAAAAAGGCAGATACAAGAAATCCTGGCAGCCTAGAGAGAATAGAATATGCGATCAATGTCTGGCTGGCGAGGTTGAAACAGAAATGCATTTCCTCCTAAAATGCGAAAAATTCAACACATCAAGAAACATATTATTCAACAAGCTAAGCCAAACAACCCCAGATTTCAAGGAATTGGATGATCTGTCAAAATTGAGATTAGTCCTAGGAGAAGGAGACAGACCATACCTTGGGGCCAAATATGTAACAACATGTCACAACCTGAGGACTGTTTAAAAGTAAGACTGTTTAAAATTAATATTGAACGTACCAAATGAAGTAGAAAGACTGTTTAAAATTAATATTGTTTAAAAGTAATATTGTATGTACCCAACAAATGTCAAATCGATTGACACCTACAGAATGTTGGAAAACTGTACCTTTTTGCTATGTAAGCTTTGGCAATATGGTTCTCTGTAAACTTTCATGCCAATAAAGCATTTGAACTGAACTGAACTGAACTGAGAGAGACTGGGAGTGTGTGAGAGAGAGAGACTGGGAGTGAGAGAGAGAGAGATTGGGAGTGTGAGAGAGAGAGATGGGGAGCGTGAGAGAGAGAGAGAGATTGGGAGCGTGAGAGAGAAAGAGATTGGGAGTTTGAGAGAGAGAGAGATTGGGAGTGTGAGAGAGAGAGATTGGGAGTGTGAGAGAGAGAGAGAATCTGGGAGTGTGAGAGAGAGAGAGACTGGGAGTGTGAGAGAGAGAGAGACTGGTAGTGTGAGAGAGAGAGATTGGGACTGTGAGAGAGAGAGAGAGACTGGGAGTGAGAGAGAGAGAGATTGGGAGTGTGAGAGCGAGAGATTGGGAGTGTGAGAGAGAGAGATTGGGAGTGTGAGAGAGAGAGAGAGATTGGGAGCGTGAGAGAGAGAGAGATTGGGAGTTTGAGAGAGAGAGAGATTGTGAGTGTGAGAGAGAGAGCGACTGGGAGTGAGAGAGAGAGAGAGAGAGACTGGGAGTGAGAGAGAGAGAGATTGGGAGTGTGAGAGAGAGAGAGAGACTGGGAGTCTGAGAGAGAGAAACTGGGAGTGTGAGAGAGAGAGATTGGGAGAGAGAGAGAGAGATTGGGAGTGTGAGAGAGAGAGAGATTGGGAGTGTGAGAGAGAGAGTGGGAGTGAGAGAGAGAGAGAGAGAGAGAGACTGGGAGTGTGAGAGGGAGAGAGATTGGGAGAGTGAGGGAGAGAGAGATTGGGAGTGTGAGAGAGAGAGATTGGGAGAGTGAGAGAGAGAGAGAGACTGGGAGTGTGAGAGCGAGAGATTGGGAGTGTGAGAGAGAGAGATTGGGCATGTGAGAGAGAGAGAGATTGGGAGCACGAGAGAGAGAGAGATTGGGAGTGTGAGAGAGAGAGATTGGGAGTGTGAGAGAGAGAGAGAGCTTGGGAGCGTGAGAGAGAGAGAGATTGGGAGTTTGAGAGAGAGAGAGATTGGGAGTGTGAGAGAGAGAGATTGGGAGTGTGAGAGAGAGAGAGAGACTGGGAGTCTGAGAGAGAGAAACTGGGAGTGTGAGAGTGAGAGATTGGGAGAGTGAGAGAGAGAGATTGTGAGTGTGAGAGAGAGAGATTGGGAGTGTGAGAGAGAGAGAGATTGGGAGTGAGAGAGAGAGAGAGAGAGAGAGAGAGAGACTGGGAGTGTGAGAGGGAGATAGATTGGGAGAGTGAGAGAGAGAAACTGGGAGTGTGAGAGAGAGAGATTGGCAGAGTGAGAGAGAGAGATTGGGAGTGTGAAAGAGAGAGAGATTGGGAGTCTGAGAGAGAGAGATTGGATGTGTGAGAGAGAGAGATTGGGCGTGTGAGAGAGCGAGATTGGGAGTGTGAGAGAGAGATTCGGAGTGTGAGAGAGAGAGATTGGGAGTGTGAGAGAGAGAGAGAGATTGGGAGTGTGAGAGAGAGAGAGAGATTGGGAGTGTGAGAGGGAGAGAGATTGGGAGTGTGTGAGAGAGAGAGAGAGATTGGGAGTGTGAGAGAGAGAGAAAGATTGGGAGTGAGAGAGAGAGAGAGAGATTGGGAGTGTGAGAGAGAGAGAGACTGGGAGTGTGAGAGAGAGAGACTGGGAGTGTGAGAGAGAGAGATTGGGAGTGTGTGAGAGAGAGAGAGATTGGGAGTGAGAGAGAGAGAGAGACTGGGAGTGTGAGAGAGAGAGAGAGATTGGGAGTGTGAGAGAGACAGAGACTGGGAGTGAGAGAGAGAGAGACTGGGTGTGTGAGAGAGAGAGATTGGGAATGTGAGAGAGACATTGGGAGTGTGAGAGAGAGAGAGAGATTGGGAGCGTGAGAGAGAGAGACTGGGAGTGTGAGAGAGAGAGACTGGGAGTGTGAGAGAGAGAGAGATTGGGAGTGTGAGAGAGAGAGAGAGACTTGGGAGTGTGAGAGAGAGAGATTGGGAGTGTGTGTGAGAGAGAGACTGGGAGTGAGAGAGAGAGAGAGATTGGGAGTGTGTGAGAGAGAGATTGGGATGTGAGAAAGAGAGACTGGGAGTGTGTGAGAGAGAGAGACTGGGAGCGTGAGAGAGCGAGAGAGATTGGGAGTGAGAGAGAGGGAGATTGGGAGTGTGAGACTGTACGGTAGTGAAGTATGGGGCCTGCTAAATCACCAAAGCTACACTAAATGGGAAAAACACACAATAGAAGCCCTACATGCAGAATTCTGCCGAAGCATCCTTCGCACCCAAAGAAAAACGCCAACAAATGCATGCAGAGCCGAACTAGGCAGATACCCACTGATAATAAACATCCAAAAACGAGCACTGAACTTCCTGAATCACCTCAAATCTAGCTCCCCAGACACCCTTCATTTCAAAGCCTTTCAGACCCAAGAGCTAAACCCAGAAAAGAGTCCCCTGAGTCAGCTGCTACTGAAACTAAGTACTCAGCCGGACCCTGACCAGCCCCAGACCAACACAGCCGTCCAAACACCAATCCGAGTGAACCAAATCATTAAAAAATGCAAAGAAACCTACCTGGAACATTGGAACAAAATAACCGAAAGCCAAAGCAGATTAGAATGTTACCGGGCCCTAAAAAGAGAATATAAACTGGCAGACTACCTCACGACCATCAGAGACACAAAACAGAGACAGACCCTCACCAGGTACAGACTAAGCGACCACCAACTGGAAATTGAAAAAGGCAGATACAAGAAATCCTGGCAGCCTAGAGAGAATAGAATATGCGATCAATGTCTGGCTGGCGAGGTTGAAACAGAAATGCATTTCCTCCTAAAATGCGAAAAATTCAACACATCAAGAAACATATTATTCAACAAGCTAAGCCAAACAACCCCAGATTTCAAGGAATTGGATGATCTGTCAAAATTGAGATTAGTCCTAGGAGAAGGAGACAGACCATACCTTGGGGCCAAATATGTAACAACATGTCACAACCTGAGGACTGTTTAAAAGTAAGACTGTTTAAAATTAATATTGAACGTACCAAATGAAGTAGAAAGACTGTTTAAAATTAATATTGTTTAAAAGTAATATTGTATGTACCCAACAAATGTCAAATCGATTGACACCTACAGAATGTTGGAAAACTGTACCTTTTTGCTATGTAAGCTTTGGCAATATGGTTCTCTGTAAACTTTCATGCCAATAAAGCATTTGAACTGAACTGAACTGAACTGAGAGAGACTGGGAGTGTGTGAGAGAGAGAGACTGGGAGTGAGAGAGAGAGACATTGGGAGTGTGAGAGAGAGAGATTGGGAGCGTGAGAGAGAGAGAGAGATTGGGAGCGTGAGAGAGAAAGAGATTGGGAGTTTGAGAGAGAGAGAGATTGGGAGTGTGAGAGAGAGAGATTGGGAGTGTGAGAGAGAGAGAGAATCTGGGAGTGTGAGAGAGAGAGAGACTGGGAGTGTGAGAGAGAGAGAGACTGGTAGTGTGAGAGAGAGAGATTGGGACTGTGAGAGAGAGAGAGAGACTGGGAGTGAGAGAGAGAGAGATTGGGAGTGTGAGAGCGAGAGATTGGGAGTGTGAGAGAGAGAGATTGGGAGTGTGAGAGAGAGAGAGAGATTGGGAGCGTGAGAGAGAGAGAGATTGGGAGTTTGAGAGAGAGAGAGATTGTGAGTGTGAGAGAGAGAGCGACTGGGAGTGAGAGAGAGAGAGAGAGAGAGACTGGGAGTGAGAGAGAGAGAGATTGGGAGTGTGAGAGAGAGAGAGAGACTGGGAGTCTGAGAGAGAGAAACTGGGAGTGTGAGAGAGAGAGATTGGGAGAGAGAGAGAGAGATTGGGAGTGTGAGAGAGAGAGAGATTGGGAGTGTGAGAGAGAGAGTGGGAGTCAGAGAGAGAGAGAGAGAGAGAGACTGGGAGTGTGAGAGGGAGAGAGATTGGGAGAGTGAGAGAGAGAGAGATTGGGAGTGTGAGGGAGAGAGAGATTGGGAGTGTGAGAGAGAGAGATTGGGAGTGTGTGCGAGAGAGAGACTGGGAGTGTGAGAGAGAGAGACTGGGAGTGTGAGAGAGAGAGATTGGGAGTGTGTGAGAGAGAGAGAGATTGGGAGTGAGAGAGAGAGAGAGACTGGGAGTGTGAGAGAGAGAGAGATTTGGAGTGTGAGAGAGACAGAGACTGGGAGTGAGAGAGAGAGAGACTGGGTGTGTGAGAGAGAGAGATTGGGAATGTGAGAGAGACATTGGGAGTGTGAGAGAGAGAGAGAGATTGGGAGCGTGAGAGAGAGAGACTGGGAGTGTGAGAGAGAGAGACTGGGAGTGTGAGAGAGAGAGAGATTGGGAGTGTGAGAGAGAGAGATTGGGAGTGTGTGTGAGAGAGAGACTGGGAGTGAGAGAGAGAGAGAGATTGGGAGTGTGTGAGAGAGAGATTGGGATGTGAGAAAGAGAGACTGGGAGTGTGTGAGAGAGAGAGACTGGGAGCGTGAGAGAGCGAGAGAGATTGGGAGTGAGAGAGAGGGAGATTGGGAGTGTGAGACTGTACGGTAGTGAAGTATGGGGCCCGCTAAATCACCAAAGCTACACTAAATGGGAAAAACACACAATATAGAAGCCCTACATGCAGAATTCTGCCGAAGCATCCTTCGCACCCAAAGAAAAACGCCAACAAATGCATGCAGAGCCGAACTAGGCAGATACCCACTGATAATAAACATCCAAAAACGAGCACTAAACTTCCTAAATCACCTCAAATCTAGCTCCCCAGACACCCTTCATTTCAAAGCCTTTCAGACCCAAGAGCTAAACCCAGAAAAGAGTCCCCTGAGTCAGCTGCTACTGAAACTAAGTACTCAGCCGGACCCTGACCAGCCCCAGACCAACACAGCCGTCCAAACACCAATCCGAGTGAACCAAATCATTAAAAAATGCAAAGAAACCTACCTGGAACATTGGAACAAAATAACCGAAAGCCAAAGCAGATTAGAATGTTACCGGGCCCTAAAAAGAGAATATAAACTGGCAGACTACCTCACGACCATCAGAGACACAAAACAGAGACAGACCCTCACCAGGTACAGACTAAGCGACCACCAACTGGAAATTGAAAAAGGCAGATACAAGAAATCCTGGCAGCCGAGAGAGAATAGAATATGCGATCAATGTCTGGCTGGCGAGGTTGAAACAGAAATGCATTTCCTCCTAAAATGCGAAAAATTCAACACATCAAGAAACATATTATTCAACAAGCTAAGCCAAACAACCCCAGATTTCAAGGAATTGGATGATCTGTCAAAATTGAGATTAGTCCTAGGAGAAGGAGACAGACCATACCTTGGGGCCAAATATGTAACAACATGTCACAACCTGAGGACTGTTTAAAAGTAAGACTGTTTAAAATTAATATTGAACGTACCAAATGAAGTAGAAAGACTGTTTAAAATTAATATTGTTTAAAAGTAATATTGTATGTACCCAACAAATGTCAAATCGATTGACACCGACAGAATGTTGGAAAACTGTACCTTTTTGCTATGTAAGCTTTGGCAATATGGTTCTCTGTAAACTTTCATGCCAATAAAGCATTTGAACTGAACTGAACTGAACTGAGAGAGACTGGGAGTGTGTGAGAGAGAGAGACTGGGAGTGAGAGAGAGAGAGATTGGGAGTGTGAGAGAGAGAGATTGGGAGCGTGAGAGAGAGAGAGAGATTGGGAGCGTGAGAGAGAAAGAGATTGGGAGTTTGAGAGAGAGAGAGATTGGGAGTGTGAGAGAGAGAGATTGGGAGTGTGAGAGAGAGAGAGAATCTGGGAGTGTGAGAGAGAGAGAGACTGGGAGTGTGAGAGAGAGAGATTGGGAGTGTGTGAGAGAGAGATTGGGAGTGAGAAAGAGAGACTGGGAGTGTGTGAGAGAGAGAGACTGGGAGTGTGAGACAGAGATTGGGAGCGTGAGAGAGCGAGAGAGATTGTGAGTGAGAGAGAGAGAGATGGGGAGTGTGAGAGAGAGAGAGAGAGATTGGGAGTGTGAGAGAGAGAGAGACTGGGAGTGTGAGAGAGAGAGAGACTGGGAGTGTGAGAGAGAGAGACTGGGAGTGTGAGAGAGAGAGAGAGACTGGGAGTGTGAGAGAGAGAGAGATTGGGAGCATAAGAGAGAGAGAGATTGGGAGTTTGAGAGAGGGAGAGATTGGGAGTGTGAGAGAGAGAGCGATTGGGAGTGAGAGAGAGAGAGAGAGAGAGGGAGAGAGACTGGGAGTGTGAGAGAGAGAGATTGGGAGTGTGAGAGAGAGAGAGAGACTGGGAGTCTGAGAGAGAGAAACTGGGAGTGTGAGAGAGAGAGATTGGGAGAGTGAGAGAGAGAGATTGGGAGTGTGAGAGAGAGAGAGATTGGGAGTGTGAGAGAGAGAGAGATTGGGAGTGAGAGCGAGAGAGAGAGAGAGACTGGGAGTGTGAGAGGGAGAGAGATTGGGAGAGTGAGAGAGAGAGAGATTGGGAGTGTGAGGGAGAGAGAGATTGTGAGTGTGAGAGAGAGAGATTGGGAGTGTGCGAGAGAGAGACTGGGAGTGAGAGAGAGAGAGAGATTGGGAGTGTGTGTGAGAGAGAGATTGGGAGTGTGAGAAAGAGAGACTGGGAGTGTGTGAGGGAGAGAGACTGGGAGTGTGAGACAGAGATTGGGAGCGTGAGAGAGCGAGAGAGATTGGGAGTGAGAGGGAGAGAGATTGGGAGTGTGAGAGAGAGAGAGAGATTGGGAGTGTGAGAGAGAGAGAGACTGGGTGTGTGAGAGAGAGAGAGACAGGGAGTGTGTGAGAGAGAGGGACTGGGAGTGAGAGAGAGAGAGATTGGTAGTGTGAGAGAGAGAGATTGGGAGTGTGAGAGAGAGAGAGACTGGGAGTGAGAGAGAGAGAGACTGGGAGTGTGAGAGAGAGAGAGGGACTGGGAGTGAGAAAGAGAGAGATTGGTAGTGTGAGAGAGAGAGATTGGGAGAGTGAGAGAGAGAGAGAGACTGGGAGTGAGAGAGAGAGAGAGATTGGGAGTGTGAGAGCGAGAGATTGGGAGTGTGAGACAGAGAGATTGGGCGTGTGAGAGAGAGAGAGATTGGGAGCGTGAGAGAGGGAGAGATTGGGAGTGTGAGAGAGAGAGATTGGGAGTGTGAGAGAGAGAGACAGCTTGGGAGCGTGAGAGAGAGAGAGATTGGGAGTTTGAGAGAGAGAGAGATTGGGAGTGTGAGAGAGAGAGATTGGGAGTGTGAGAGAGAGAGAGATTGTGAGTGTGAGGGAGAGAGAGATTGTGTGTGTGAGAGAGAGAGATTGGGAGTGTGTGCGAGAGAGAGAATGGGAGTGAGAGAGAGAGAGAGAGATTGGGAGTGTGTGAGAGAGCGATTGGGAGTGTGAGAAAGAGAGACTGGGAGTGTGTGAGAGAGAGAGACTGGGAGTGTGAGACAGAGATTGGGAGCGTGAGAGAGCGAGAGAGATTGGGAGTGAGGGAGAGAGAGATTGGGAGTGTGAGAGAGAGAGAGAGATTGGGAGTGGGAGAGAGAGAGACTGGGAGTGTGAGAGAGAGAGAGACAGGGAGTGTGTGAGAGAGAGGGACTGGGAGTGAGAGAGAGAGATTGGTAGTGTGAGAGAGAGAGATTGGGAGTGTGAGAGAGAGAGAGAGACTGGGAGTGAGAGAGAGAGAGACTGGGAGTGTGAGAGAGAGAGAGGGACTGGGAGTGAGAAAGAGAGAGATTGGTAGTGTGAGAGAGAGAGATTGGGAGAGTGAGAGAGAGAGAGAGACTGGGAGTGTGAGAGCGAGAGATTGGGAGTGTGAGAGAGAGAGATTGGGCATGTGAGAGAGAGAGAGATTGGGAGCACGAGAGAGAGAGAGATTGGGAGTGTGAGAGAGAGAGATTGGGAGTGTGAGAGAGAGAGAGAGCTTGGGAGCGTGAGAGAAAGAGAGATTGGGAGTTTGAGAGAGAGAGAGATTGGAAGTGTGAGAGAGAGAGATTGGGAGTGTGAGAGAGAGAGAGAGACTGGGAGTCTGAGAGAGAGAAACTGGGAGTGTGAGAGTGAGAGATTGGGAGAGTGAGAGAGAGAGATTGTGAGTGTGAGAGAGAGAGATTGGGAGTGTGAGAGAGAGAGAGATTGGGAGTGAGAGAGAGAGAGAGAGAGACTGGGAGTGTGAGAGGGAGATAGATTGGGAGAGTGAGAGAGAGAAACTGGGAGTGTGAGAGAGAGAGATTGGCAGAGTGAGAGAGAGAGATTGGGAGTGTGAAAGAGAGAGAGATTGGGAGTCTGAGAGAGAGAGATTGGATGTGTGAGAGAGAGAGATTGGGCGTGTGAGAGAGCGAGATTGGGAGTGTGAGAGAGAGAGATTGGGCGTGTGAGAGAGCGAGATTGGGAGTGTGAGAGAGAGATTCGGAGTGTGAGAGAGAGAGATTGGGAGTGTGAGAGAGAGAGAGAGATTGGGAGTGTGAGAGAGAGAGAGAGATTGGGAGTGTGAGAGGGAGAGAGATTGGGAGTGTGTGAGAGAGAGAGAGAGATTGGGAGTGTGAGAGAGAGAAAGATTGGGAGTGAGAGAGAGAGAGAGAGATTGGGAGTGTGAGAGAGAGAGAGACTGGGAGTGTGAGAGAGAGAGACTGGGAGTGTGAGAGAGAGAGATTGGGAGTGTGTGAGAAAGAAACTGGGAGTGTGAGAGAGAGAGATTGGGAGAGTGAGAGAGAGAGATTGGGAGTGTGAGAGAGAGAGAGAGACTGGGAGTCTGAGAGAGAGAAACTGGGAGTGTGAGAGAGAGAGATTGGGAGAGTGAGAGAGAGAGATTGGGAGTGTGAGAGAGAGAGAGATTGGGAGTGTGAGAGAGAGAGAGATTGGGAGTGAGAGCGAGAGAGAGAGAGAGACTGGGAGTGTGAGAGGGAGAGAGATTGGGAGAGTGAGAGAGAGAGAGATTGGGAGTGTGAGGGAGAGAGAGATTGTGAGTGTGAGAGAGAGAGATTGGGAGTGTGCGAGAGAGAGACTGGGAGTGAGAGAGAGAGAGAGATTGGGAGTGTGTGTGAGAGAGAGATTGGGAGTGTGAGAAAGAGAGACTGGGAGTGTGTGAGGGAGAGAGACTGGGAGTGTGAGACAGAGATTGGGAGCGTGAGAGAGCGAGAGAGATTGGGAGTGAGAGGGAGAGAGATTGGGAGTGTGAGAGAGAGAGAGAGATTGGGAGTGTGAGAGAGAGAGAGACTGGGTGTGTGAGAGAGAGAGAGACAGGGAGTGTGTGAGAGAGAGGGACTGGGAGTGAGAGAGAGAGAGATTGGTAGTGTGAGAGAGAGAGATTGGGAGTGTGAGAGAGAGAGAGACTGGGAGTGAGAGAGAGAGAGACTGGGAGTGTGAGAGAGAGAGAGGGACTGGGAGTGAGAAAGAGAGAGATTGGTAGTGTGAGAGAGAGAGATTGGGAGAGTGAGAGAGAGAGAGAGACTGGGAGTGAGAGAGAGAGAGAGATTGGGAGTGTGAGAGCGAGAGATTGGGAGTGTGAGACAGAGAGATTGGGCGTGTGAGAGAGAGAGAGATTGGGAGCGTGAGAGAGGGAGAGATTGGGAGTGTGAGAGAGAGAGATTGGGAGTGTGAGAGAGAGAGACAGCTTGGGAGCGTGAGAGAGAGAGAGATTGGGAGTTTGAGAGAGAGAGAGATTGGGAGTGTGAGAGAGAGAGATTGGGAGTGTGAGAGAGAGAGAGATTGTGAGTGTGAGGGAGAGAGAGATTGTGAGTGTGAGAGAGAGAGATTGGGAGTGTGTGCGAGAGAGAGAATGGGAGTGAGAGAGAGAGAGAGAGATTGGGAGTGTGTGAGAGAGCGATTGGGAGTGTGAGAAAGAGAGACTGGGAGTGTGTGAGAGAGAGAGACTGGGAGTGTGAGACAGAGATTGGGAGCGTGAGAGAGCGAGAGAGATTGGGAGTGAGGGAGAGAGAGATTGGGAGTGTGAGAGAGAGAGAGAGATTGGGAGTGGGAGAGAGAGAGACTGGGAGTGTGAGAGAGAGAGAGACAGGGAGTGTGTGAGAGAGAGGGACTGGGAGTGAGAGAGAGAGATTGGTAGTGTGAGAGAGAGAGATTGGGAGTGTGAGAGAGAGAGAGAGACTGGGAGTGAGAGAGAGAGAGGCTGTAAACTTTCATGCCAATAAAGCATTTTAATTGGAATTGGAATTGGAATTGGACTGGGAGTGTGAGAGAGAGAGAGGGACTGGGAGTGAGAAAGAGAGAGATTGGTAGTGTGAGAGAGAGAGATTGGGAGAGTGAGAGAGAGAGAGAGACTGGGAGTGTGAGAGCGAGAGATTGGGAGTGTGAGAGAGAGAGATTGGGCATGTGAGAGAGAGAGAGATTGGGAGCACGAGAGAGAGAGAGATTGGGAGTGTGAGAGAGAGAGATTGGGAGTGTGAGAGAGAGAGAGAGCTTGGGAGCGTGAGAGAAAGAGAGATTGGGAGTTTGAGAGAGAGAGAGATTGGAAGTGTGAGAGAGAGAGATTGGGAGTGTGAGAGAGAGAGAGAGACTGGGAGTCTGAGAGAGAGAAACTGGGAGTGTGAGAGTGAGAGATTGGGAGAGTGAGAGAGAGAGATTGTGAGTGTGAGAGAGAGAGATTGGGAGTGTGAGAGAGAGAGAGATTGGGAGTGAGAGAGAGAGAGAGAGAGACTGGGAGTGTGAGAGGGAGATAGATTGGGAGAGTGAGAGAGAGAAACTGGGAGTGTGAGAGAGAGAGATTGGCAGAGTGAGAGAGAGAGATTGGGAGTGTGAAAGAGAGAGAGATTGGGAGTCTGAGAGAGAGAGATTGGATGTGTGAGAGAGAGAGATTGGGCGTGTGAGAGAGCGAGATTGGGAGTGTGAGAGAGAGAGATTGGGCGTGTGAGAGAGCGAGATTGGGAGTGTGAGAGAGAGATTCGGAGTGTGAGAGAGAGAGATTGGGAGTGTGAGAGAGAGAGAGAGATTGGGAGTGTGAGAGAGAGAGAGAGATTGGGAGTGTGAGAGGGAGAGAGATTGGGAGTGTGTGAGAGAGAGAGAGAGATTGGGAGTGTGAGAGAGAGAAAGATTGGGAGTGAGAGAGAGAGAGAGAGATTGGGAGTGTGAGAGAGAGAGAGACTGGGAGTGTGAGAGAGAGAGACTGGGAGTGTGAGAGAGAGAGATTGGGAGTGTGTGAGAGAGAGAGAGATTGGGAGTGAGAGAGAGAGAGAGACTGGGAGTGTGAGAGAGAGAGAGATTGGGAGTGTGAGAGAGACAGAGACTGGGAGTGAGAGAGAGAGAGACTGGGTGTGTGAGAGAGAGAGATTGGGAATGTGAGAGAGACATTGGGAGTGTGAGAGAGAGAGAGAGATTGGGAGCGTGAGAGAGAGAGACTGGGAGTGTGAGAGAGAGAGACTGGGAGTGTGAGAGAGAGAGAGATTGGGAGTGTGAGAGAGAGAGAGATTGGGAGTGTGAGAGAGAGAGATTGGGAGTGTGTGTGAGAGAGAGACTGGGAGTGAGAGAGAGAGAGAGATTGGGAGTGTGTGAGAGAGAGATTGGGATGTGAGAAAGAGAGACTGGGAGTGTGTGAGAGAGAGAGACTGGGAGCGTGAGAGAGCGAGAGAGATTGGGAGTGAGAGAGAGGGAGATTGGGAGTGTGAGACTGTACGGTAGTGAAGTATGGGGCCCGCTAAATCACCAAAGCTACACTAAATGGGAAAAACACACAATAGAAGCCCTACATGCAGAATTCTGCCGAAGCATCCTTCGCACCCAAAGAAAAACGCCAACAAATGCATGCAGAGCCGAACTAGGCAGATACCCACTGATAATAAACATCCAAAAACGAGCACTAAACTTCCTAAATCACCTCAAATCTAGCTCCCCAGACACCCTTCATTTCAAAGCCTTTCAGACCCAAGAGCTAAACCCAGAAAAGAGTCCCCTGAGTCAGCTGCTACTGAAACTAAGTACTCAGCCGGACCCTGACCAGCCCCAGACCAACACAGCCGTCCAAACACCAATCCGAGTGAACCAAATCATTAAAAAATGCAAAGAAACCTACCTGGAACATTGGAACAAAATAACCGAAAGCCAAAGCAGATTAGAATGTTACCGGGCCCTAAAAAGAGAATATAAACTGGCAGACTACCTCACGACCATCAGAGACACAAAACAGAGACAGACCCTCACCAGGTACAGACTAAGCGACCACCAACTGGAAATTGAAAAAGGCAGATACAAGAAATCCTGGCAGCCTAGAGAGAATAGAATATGCGATCAATGTCTGGCTGGCGAGGTTGAAACAGAAATGCATTTCCTCCTAAAATGCGAAAAATTCAACACATCAAGAAACATATTATTCAACAAGCTAAGCCAAACAACCCCAGATTTCAAGGAATTGGATGATCTGTCAAAATTGAGATTAGTCCTAGGAGAAGGAGACAGACCATACCTTGGGGCTAAATATGTAACAACATGTCACAACCTGAGGACTGTTTAAAAGTAAGACTGTTTAAAATTAATATTGAACGTACCAAATGAAGTAGAAAGACTGTTTAAAATTAATATTGTTTAAAAGTAATATTGTATATACCCAACAAATGTCAAATCGATTGACACCTACAGAATGTTGGAAAACTGTACCTTTTTGCTATGTAAGCTTTGGCAATATGGTTCTCTGTAAACTTTCATGCCAATAAAGCATTTGAACTGAACTGAACTGAACTGAACTGACAGAGAGAGACAGGGAGAGAGAGAGAGAGACAGGAGAGAGAGAGAGAGAGAGAGACAGAGAGAGAGAGAGAGAGAGAGAGAGAGACAGAGAGAGAGATACAGAGAGAGAGCGAGAGACAGAGAGAGAGACAGAGAGAGAGAGAGAGGAGAGAGAGAGAGACAGGGAGAGAGAGAGAGAGAGAGAGACAGAGAGAAGGAGACAGAGACAGAGAGAGAGAGACAGAGAGAGAGACAGAGAGAGAGAGAGAGAGAGACAGAGAGAGAGACAGAGACAGAGACAGAGAGAGACCATACCTTGGGGCTAAATATGTAACAACATGTCACAACCTGAGGACTGTTTAAAAGTAAGACTGTTTAAAAATAATATTGAACGTACCAAATGAAGTAGAAAGACTGTTTAAAATTAATATTGTTTAAAAGTAATATTGTATATACCCAACAAATGTCAAATCGATTGACACCTACAGAATGTTGGAAAACTGTACCTTTTTGCAATGTAAGCTTTGGCAATATGGTTCTCTGTAAACTTTCATGCCAATAAAGCATTTGAACTGAACTGAACTGAACTGAGAGACAGAGAGAGAGAGACAGAGAGAGAGAGAGATACAGAGAGAGAGAGACAGAGAGAGAGAGAGACAGAGGCAGAGAGAGAGAGAGAGACAGAGAGAGAGACAGTTATGTAAGCTTTGGCAATATGGTTCTCTGTAAACTTTCATGCCAATAAAGCATTTGAACTGAACTGAACTGAACTGATTGGGAGTGTGAGAAAGAGAGAGAGATTGGGAGCGTGAGAGAGAGAGATTGGGAGTGTGAGAGAGAGAGCGATTGGGAGTGAGAGAGCCAAACTATAGAACATCAGATCATATCTTCACCCTACAGACCCTAATTGACAAACACATCCATCAAAACAAAAGCAAAATCTACGCATGCTTTATAGATTTCCAGAAGGCTTTCGATTCCATCTGGCACGACGGTCTATTCCTGAAACTTATCGAAAGCGGGGTAGGGGGAAAAACATATGATGTAATTAAATCAATGGATACAAACAACAAATGTGCAGTTAAAATTGGAGACAAACAAACAAAATACTTCCCACAGGGGCGGGGGGTGACGCAGGGCTCGCCAATCTCACCGACACCCTTTAATATTTACATAAATGAATTAGCAAAACTACTTGAACAATCTACAACACCCGGCCTCACCCTATATGAATCCAAGGTTAAATTCCTCCTCTGTGCAGACGACCTGGTTCTGCTGTCACCAACAAAGGAGGGTCTACAGCAGAACCTGGATCTGCTGGAATCAGTCTGTCAGACCTGGGCCCTGACAATAAACCTCCAAAAAACCAAAGTCCTCGTGTTCCAACAAAGATCCAGACATCAGGGTCCCAAAATAAATCTCTCACTAGGAACAACTAAAATCGAACAAACCACTAACTACACATACTTGGGCATAAAAATCAGCTCTATGGGAAATTTCAAACTGGCTGTGAATGAACTGAAAGAGAAAGCAAGAAGGGCTTTCTACGCCATTAAAAGATCAATCCAAATAGAAATCCCAATTAGCATTTGGCTCAAAATTTTCAAATTAGTAATTGAACCAATTGCACTCTATGGCAGTGAAGTGTGGGGACCGCTAACACAACAAGAATTTGCAAAATGGGACAAACACCCAATTGAGATCCTACATGCAGAATTCTGTAAATGTATCCTCCGGACTCAAAGGAAAACCGTAAACAATGCATGCAGGGCAGAACTAGGCCAATTTCGACTAATAATTACTATCCAAAAAAGAGCCACCAAATTTTGGAAACACCTAAAAATGAGCAACCCCCACTGCTATCATTATGAAGCCTTGAAATGCCAAGAGAGGACCATAAAGAATAACTCCCTCAGTCAACTAGTCCTGGGACTCAGTGAAGCAACCACTAACACTACTAACAATAATCAGCCCCAGGACAGTGACATCGTAGCAGAGAGAATTCGACCCAACACAATTGTCACTAAACAAAAGGAAAAATACCTGTCATATTGGGCAGAAACAACAAAAGCCCAAAGCAAACTCAATTGCTACTTGGCCCTAAACAGACAATACAACATGGCTGAGTACCTGACCTTGGTAAAGGATAACAAACTGAGAAAAACCTTGACAAGGTACAGACTTAGCGAACATTGCCTAGCGATCGAAAAAGTCAGACACAGGCAGACCAGGCTGCCAAGAGAGGACAGGATATGCTCTCACTGCAGTCAGGGAGTAGTGGAGAGAGAGATGCACTTCCTCACAGCCTGTGGAAAATATCAGGGCATCAGGGAGAATTTCTACCAAAAATTCTCACAAATATGCCCTGAATTCAGAAATCTGAATGACGACCAAAAACTCCCATACCTACTGGGGGAGGAGAGAAGCTGTGTAGCACTGGCGGCACACTACGTTACAGCTTGCCATGAACAGAGGGACAACCAGTAAACCTAACAAAAGAGTATATATAAATAATGCGAATGTATATTTATACACTCAGGGATATACCTGTTTATACACTGTATGAATAGAACTGCGTTTATGTGTTCAACCATGAATGTATTTTGATGCTTTGGCAACATAAGATGTACCTTATCATGCCAATAAAGCGATTTGAATTGAACTGAATTGAGAGAGAGAGAGAGAGAGAGACTGGGAGTGTGAGAGAGAGAGATTGGGAGTGTGAGAGAGAGAGAGAGACTGGGAGTGTGAGAGAGAGAAACTGGGAGTGTGAGAGAGAGAGATTGGGAGAGTGAGAGAGAGAGATTGGGAGTGTGAGAGAGAGAGAGATTGGGAGTTTGAGAGAGAGAGAGATTGGGAGTGTGAGAGAGAGATTGGGAGTGTGAGAGAGAGAGATTGGGAGTGTGAGAGAGAGATTGGGAGTGTGAGAGAGAGAGATTGGGAGTGTGTGAGAGAGAGAGAGATTGGGAGCGTGAGAGAGAGATTGGGAGTTTGAGAGAGAGAGAGATTGGGAGTGTGAGAGAGAGAGCGATTGGGAGTGAGACAGTAAATCTAAAGAAAACCAACATCATGATTTTTCAGAAAAGACCCAGATGTCAGGAAAACAAATACCAGTTTACCCTCAGTGATACCACTATAGGACACACTATGAGCTACACCTACCTTGGTCTAACTATTACAGCATCAGGGAGCTTCAGCATAGCAGTGAATGCACTAAAAGAAAAAGCCCGAAGAGCCCTATATGCAATAAAAAGAAAATTCTACAACATCCAAATCCCAATCAAAATCTGGCTCAAAATTTTTGACAGCATAATCCTGCCCATTGCACTGTACGGTAGTGAAGTATGGGGCCCGCTAAATCACCAAAGCTACACTAAATGGGAAAAACACACAATAGAAGCCCTACATGCAGAATTCTGCCGAAGCATCCTTCGCACCCAAAGAAAAACGCCAACAAATGCATGCAGAGCCGAACTAGGCAGATACCCACTGATAATAAACATCCAAAAACGAGCACTAAACTTCCTAAATCACCTCAAATCTAGCTCCCCAGACACCCTTCATTTCAAAGCCTTTCAGACCCAAGAGCTAAACCGAGAAAAGAGTCCCCTGAGTCAGCTGCTACTGAAACTAAGTACTCAGCCGGACCCTGACCAGCCCCAGACCAACACAGCCGTCCAAACACCAATCCGAGTGAACCAAATCATCAAAAAATGCAAAGAAACCTACCTGGAACATTGGAACAAAATAACCGAAAGCCAAAGCAGGTTAGAATGTTACCGGGCCCTAAAAAGAGAATATAAACTGGCAGACTACCTCACGACCATCAGAGACACAAAACAGAGACAGACCCTCACCAGGTACAGACTAAGCGACCACCAACTGGAAATTGAAAAAGGCAGATACAAGAAATCCTGGCAGCCTAGAGAGAATAGAATATGCGATCAATGTCTGGCTGGCGAGGTTGAAACAGAAATGCATTTCCTCCTAAAATGCGAAAAATTCAACACATCAAGAAACATATTATTCAACAAGCTAAGCCAAACAACCCCAGATTTCAAGGAATTGGATGATCTGTCAAAATTGAGATTAGTCCTAGGAGAAGGAGACAGACCATACCTTGGGGCCAAATATGTAACAACATGTCACAACCTGAGGACTGTTTAAAAGTAAGACTGTTTAAAATTAATATTGAACGTACCAATTGAAGTAGAAAGACTGTTTAAAATTAATATTGTTTAAAAGTAATATTGTATGTACCCAACAAATGTCAAATCGATTGACACCTACAGAATGTTGGAAAACTGTACCTTTTTGCTATGTAAGCTTTGGCAATATGGTTCTCTGTAAACTTTCATGCCAATAAAGCATTTGAATTGGAATTGGAATTGGAATTGGATTGGTAGTGTGAGAGGGAGAGATTGCGAGTGTGAGAGAGAGAGATTGGGAGTGTGAGAGAGAGAGAGATTGGGAGTGTGAGAGAGAGAGATTGGGATTGTGAGAGAGAGAGAGATTGGGAGTGTGAGAGAGAGAGAGATTGGGAGTGTGAGAGAGAGAGAGAGATTGGGAGTGTGAGAGAGAGAGAGATTGGGAGTGTGAGAGAGAGAGAGATTGGGAGTGTGAGAGAGAGAGAGATTGGGAGTGTGTGAGAGAGAGAGGGATTGGGAGTGTGAGAGAGAGAGAGATTGGGAGTGAGAGAGAGAGAGAGAGAGAGAGAGACTGGGAGTGTGAGAGAGAGAGAGACTGGGAGTGTGAGAGAGAGAGAAAGATTGGGAGTGTGAGAGAGAGAGAGATTGGGAGTGAGAGAGAGTGAGAGATTGGGAGTGAGAGAGAGAGAGACTGGGAGTGTGAGAGAGAGAGATTGGGAGTGTGAGAGAGAGAGAGACTGGGAGTGTGAGACAGAGAATGATTGGGAGTGTGAGAGAGAGAGAGATTGGGAGTGTGAGAGAGAGAGATTGGGAGTTTGAGAGAGAGATAGGCAGTGTGAGAGAGAGAGAGACTGGGAGTGTGAGAGAGAGAACCTGGGAGTGTGAGAGAGAGAGATTGGGAGTGTGAGAGAGAGAGAGGTTGGGAGTGTAAGAGAGAGAGAGATTGGGAGTGTGAGAGAGAGAGATTGGGAGTGTGCGAGAGAGAGATTGGGAGTGTGAGAGAGAGAGATTGGGAGTGTGAGAGACAGAGAGATTGGGAGTGTGAGAGAGAGAGAGAGATTGGGAGTGTGAGATAGAGAGATTGGGAGTGTGAGAGAGAGATTGGGAGTGTGAGAGGGAGAGAGATTGGGAGTGTGAGAGAGAGAGAGATTGGGAGTGAGAGAGAGAGAGAGAGAGACTGGGAGTGTAAGAGGGAGAGAGATTGGGAGAGTGAGAGAGAGAGAGTTTGGGAGTGTGAGAGAGAGAGAGATTGGGAGTGTGAGAGAGAGAGATTGGGAGTGTGTGCAAGAGAGAGACTGGGAGTGAAAGAGAGAGAGATTGGGAGTGTGAGAGAGAGGGACTGGGAGTGAGAGAGAGAGATTGGTTGTGTGAGAGAGAGAGATTGGGAGTGTGAGAGAGAGAGAGAGACTGGGAGTGAGAGAGAGAGAGATTGGGAGCGTGAGAGCGAGAGATTGGGAGTGTGAGAGAGAGAGATTGGGAGTGTGAGAGAGAGAGACTGGGAGTGAGAGAGAGAGAGATTGGGAGTGTGAGAGAGAGAGAGACTGGGAGTGTGAGAGAGAGAGACTGGGAGTGAGAGAGAGAGAGATTGGGAGTGTGAGAGAGAGAGAGACTGGGAGTGTGAGAGAGAGAGAGACTGGGAGTGAGAGAGAGAGAGATTGGGAGTGTGAGAGAGAGAGATTGGGAGTGTGAGAGAGAGAGATTGGGAGCGTGAGAGAGAAAGAGATTGGGAGTTTGAGAGAGAGAGATTGGGAGTGTGAGAGAGAGAGATTGGGAGTGTGAGAGAGAGAGAGAATCTGGGAGTGTGAGAGAGAGAGATTGGGAGAGTGAGAGAGAGAGAGATTGGGAGTGTGAGAGAGAGAGATTGGGAGTGTGAGAGAGAGAGAGAGATTGGGAGCGTGAGAGAGAGAGAGATTGGGAGTTTGAGAGAGAGAGAGATTGGGAGTTTGAGAGAGAGAGCGATTGGGAGTGTGTGTGAGAGAGAGAGAGAGACTGGGAGTGTGAGAGAGAGAGATTGGGAGTGTGAGAGAGAGAGAGAGACTGGGACTCTGAGAGAGAGAAACTGGGAGTGTGAGAGAGAGAGATTGGGATAGTGAGAGAGAGAGATTGGGAGTGTGAGAAAGAGAGAGAGAGATTGGGAGTGTGAGAGAGAGAGCGATTGGGAGTGAGAGAGCCAAACTATAGAACATCAGATCATATCTTCACCCTACAGACCCTAATTGACAAACACGTCCATCAAAACAAAAGCAAAATCTACGCATGCTTTATAGATTTCCAGAAGGCTTTCGATTCCATCTGGCACGACGGTCTATTCCTGAAACTTATCGAAAGCGGGGTAGGGGGAAAAACATATGATGTAATTAAATCAATGGATACAAACAACAAATGTGCAGTTAAAATTGGAGACAAACAAACAAAATACTTCCCACAGGGGCGGGGGGTGACGCAGGGCTCGCCAATCTCACCGACACCCTTTAATATTTACATAAATGAATTAGCAAAACTACTTGAACAATCTACAACACCCGGCCTCACCCTATATGAATCCAAGGTTAAATTCCTCCTCTGTGCAGACGACCTGGTTCTGCTGTCACCAACAAAGGAGGGTCTACAGCAGAACCTGGATCTGCTGGAATCAGTCTGTCAGACCTGGGCCCTGACAATAAACCTCCAAAAAACCAAAGTCCTCGTGTTCCAACAAAGATCCAGACATCAGGGTCCCAAAATAAATCTCTCACTAGGAACAACTAAAATCGAAAAAACCACTAACTACACATACTTGGGCATAAAAATCAGCTCTATGGGAAATTTCAAACTGGCTGTGAATGAACTGAAAGAGAAAGCAAGAAGGGCTTTCTACGCCATTAAAAGATCAATCCAAATAGAAATCCCAATTAGCATTTGGCTCAAAATTTTCAAATTAGTAATTGAACCAATTGCACTCTATGGCAGTGAAGTGTGGGGACCGCTAACACAACAAGAATTTGCAAAATGGGACAAACACCCAATTGAGATCCTACATGCAGAATTCTGTAAATGTATCCTCCGGACTCAAAGGAAAACCGTAAACAATGCATGCAGGGCAGAACTAGGCCAATTTCGACTAATAATTACTATCCAAAAAAGAGCCACCAAATTTTGGAAACACCTAAAAATGAGCAACCCCCACTGCTATCATTATGAAGCCTTGAAATGCCAAGAGAGGACCATAAAGAATAACTCCCTCAGTCAACTAGTCCTGGGACTCAGTGAAGCAACCACTAACACTACTAACAATAACCAGCCCCAGGACAGTGACATCGTAGCAGAGAGAATTCGACCCAACACAATTGTCACTAAACAAAAGGAAAAATACCTGTCATATTGGGCAGAAACAACAAAAGCCCAAAGCAAACTCAATTGCTACTTGGCCCTAAACAGACAATACAACATGGCTGAGTACCTGACCTTGGTAAAGGATAACAAACTGAGAAAAACCTTGACAAGGTACAGACTTAGCGAACATTGCCTAGCGATCGAAAAAGTCAGACACAGGCAGACCAGGCTGCCAAGAGAGGACAGGATATGCTCTCACTGCAGTCAGGGAGTAGTGGAGAGAGAGATGCACTTCCTCACAGCCTGTGGAAAATATCAGGGCATCAGGGAGAATTTCTACCAAAAATTCTCACAAATATGCCCTGAATTCAGAAATCTGAATGACGACCAAAAGCTCCCATACCTACTGGGGGAGGAGAGAAGCTGTGTAGCACTGGCGGCACACTACGTTACAGCTTGCCATGAACAGAGGGACAACCAGTAAACCTAAGAAAAGAGTATATATAAATAATGCGAATGTATATTTATACACTCAGGGATATACCTGTTTATACACTGTATGAATAGAATTGCGTTTATGTGTTCAACCATGAATGTATTTTGATGCTTTGGCAACATAAGATGTACCTTATCATGCCAATAAAGCGATTTGAATTGAACTGAATTGAGAGAGAGAGAGAGAGAGAGACTGGGAGTGTGAGAGAGAGAGATTGGGAGTGTGAGAGAGAGAGAGAGACTGGGAGTGTGAGAGAGAGAAACTGGGAGTGTGAGAGAGAGAGATTGGGAGAGTGAGAGAGAGAGATTGGGAGTGTGAGAGAGAGAGAGATTGGGAGTTTGAGAGAGAGAGAGATTGGGAGTGTGAGAGAGAGATTGGGAGTGTGAGAGAGAGATTGGGAGTGTGAGAGAGAGAGAGAGACTGGGAGTGTGAGAGAGAGAAACTGGGAGTGTGAGAGAGAGAGATTGGGAGAGTGAGAGAGAGAGATTGGGAGTGTGAGAGAGAGAGAGATTGGGAGTGTGAGAGAGAGAGCGATTGGGAGTGAGACAGTAAATCTAAAGAAAACCAACATCATGATTTTTCAGAAAAGACCCAGATGTCAGGAAAACAAATACCAGTTTACCCTCAGTGATACCACTATAGGACACACTATGAGCTACACCTACCTTGGTCTAACTATTACAGCATCAGGGAGCTTCAGCATAGCAGTGAATGCACTAAAAGAAAAAGCCCGAAGAGCCCTATATGCAATAAAAAGAAAATTCTACAACATCCAAATCCCAATCAAAATCTGGCTCAAAATTTTTGACAGCATAATCCTGCCCATTGCACTGTACGGTAGTGAAGTATGGGGCCCGCTAAATCACCAAAGCTACACTAAATGGGAAAAACACACAATAGAAGCCCTACATGCAGAATTCTGCCGAAGCATCCTTCGCACCCAAAGAAAAACGCCAACAAATGCATGCAGAGCCGAACTAGGCAGATACCCACTGATAATAAACATCCAAAAACGAGCACTAAACTTCCTAAATCACCTCAAATCTAGCTCCCCAGACACCCTTCATTTCAAAGCCTTTCAGACCCAAGAGCTAAACCGAGAAAAGAGTCCCCTGAGTCAGCTGCTACTGAAACTAAGTACTCAGCCGGACCCTGACCAGCCCCAGACCAACACAGCCGTCCAAACACCAATCCGAGTGAACCAAATCATTAAAAAATGCAAAGAAACCTACCTGGAACATTGGAACAAAATAACCGAAAGCCAAAGCAGGTTAGAATGTTACCGGGCCCTAAAAAGAGAATATAAACTGGCAGACTACCTCACGACCATCAGAGACACAAAACAGAGACAGACCCTCACCAGGTACAGACTAAGCGACCACCAACTGGAAATTGAAAAAGGCAGATACAAGAAATCCTGGCAGCCTAGAGAGAATAGAATATGCGATCAATGTCTGGCTGGCGAGGTTGAAACAGAAATGCATTTCCTCCTAAAATGCGAAAAATTCAACACATCAAGAAACATATTATTCAACAAGCTAAGCCAAACAACCCCAGATTTCAAGGAATTGGATGATCTGTCAAAATTGAGATTAGTCCTAGGAGAAGGAGACAGACCATACCTTGGGGCCAAATATGTAACAACATGTCACAACCTGAGGACTGTTTAAAAGTAAGACTGTTTAAAATTAATATTGAACGTACCAATTGAAGTAGAAAGACTGTTTAAAATTAATATTGTTTAAAAGTAATATTGTATGTACCCAACAAATGTCAAATCGATTGACACCTACAGAATGTTGGAAAACTGTACCTTTTTGCTATGTAAGCTTTGGCAATATGGTTCTCTGTAAACTTTCATGCCAATAAAGCATTTGAATTGGAATTGGAATTGGAATTGGATTGGTAGTGTGAGAGGGAGAGATTGCGAGTGTGAGAGAGAGAGATTGGGAGTGTGAGAGAGAGAGAGATTGGGAGTGTGAGAGAGAGAGATTGGGATTGTGAGAGAGAGAGAGATTGGGAGTGTGAGAGAGAGAGAGATTGGGAGTGTGAGAGAGAGAGAGAGATTGGGAGTGTGAGAGAGAGAGAGATTGGGAGTGTGAGAGAGAGAGAGATTGGGAGTGTGAGAGAGAGAGAGATTGGGAGTGTGTGAGAGAGAGAGGGATTGGGAGTGTGAGAGAGAGAGAGATTGGGAGTGAGAGAGAGAGAGAGAGAGAGAGAGACTGGGAGTGTGAGAGAGAGAGAGACTGGGAGTGTGAGAGAGAGAGAAAGATTGTGAGTGTGAGAGAGAGAGAGATTGGGAGTGAGAGAGAGTGAGAGATTGGGAGTGAGAGAGAGAGAGACTGGGAGTGTGAGAGAGAGAGATTGGGAGTGTGAGAGAGAGAGAGACTGGGAGTGTGAGACAGAGAATGATTGGGAGTGTGAGAGAGAGAGAGATTGGGAGTGTGAGAGAGAGAGATTGGGAGTTTGAGAGAGAGATAGGCAGTGTGAGAGAGAGAGAGACTGGGAGTGTGAGAGAGAGAACCTGGGAGTGTGAGAGAGAGAGATTGGGAGTGTGAGAGAGAGAGAGGTTGGGAGTGTAAGAGAGAGAGAGATTGGGAGTGTGAGAGAGAGAGATTGGGAGTGTGCGAGAGAGAGATTGGGAGTGTGAGAGAGAGAGATTGGGAGTGTGAGAGACAGAGAGATTGGGAGTGTGAGAGAGAGAGAGAGATTGGGAGTGTGAGATAGAGAGATTGGGAGTGTGAGAGAGAGATTGGGAGTGTGAGAGGGAGAGAGATTGGGAGTGTGAGAGAGAGAGAGATCGGGAGTGAGAGAGAGAGAGAGAGAGACTGGGAGTGTAAGAGGGAGAGAGATTGGGAGAGTGAGAGAGAGAGAGTTTGGGAGTGTGAGAGAGTGAGAGATTGGGAGTGTGAGAGAGAGAGATTGGGAGTGTGTGCAAGAGAGAGACTGGGAGTGAAAGAGAGAGAGATTGGGAGTGTGAGAGAGAGGGACTGGGAGTGAGAGAGAGAGATTGGTTGTGTGAGAGAGAGAGATTGGGAGTGTGAGAGAGAGAGAGAGACTGGGAGTGAGAGAGAGAGAGATTGGGAGCGTGAGAGCGAGAGATTGGGAGTGTGAGAGAGAGAGATTGGGAGTGTGAGAGAGAGAGACTGGGAGTGAGAGAGAGAGAGATTGGGAGTGTGAGAGAGAGAGAGACTGGGAGTGTGAGAGAGAGAGACTGGGAGTGAGAGAGAGAGAGATTGGGAGTGTGAGAGAGAGAGAGACTGGGAGTGTGAGAGAGAGAGAGACTGGGAGTGAGAGAGAGAGAGATTGGGAGTGTGAGAGAGAGAGATTGGGAGTGTGAGAGAGAGAGATTGGGAGCGTGAGAGAGAAAGAGATTGGGAGTTTGAGAGAGAGAGATTGGGAGTGTGAGAGAGAGAGATTGGGAGTGTGAGAGAGAGAGAGAATCTGGGAGTGTGAGAGAGATTGGGAGAGTGAGAGAGAGAGAGATTGGGAGTGTGAGAGAGAGAGATTGGGAGTGTGAGAGAGAGAGAGAGATTGGGAGCGTGAGAGAGAGAGAGATTGGGAGTTTGAGAGAGAGAGAGATTGGGAGTTTGAGAGAGAGAGCGATTGGGAGTGTGTGTGAGAGAGAGAGAGAGACTGGGAGTGTGAGAGAGAGAGATTGGGAGTGTGAGAGAGAGAGAGAGACTGGGACTCTGAGAGAGAGAAACTGGGAGTGTGAGAGAGAGAGATTGGGATAGTGAAAGAGAGAGATTGGGAGTGTGAGAAAGAGAGAGAGATTGGGAGCGTGAGAGAGAGAGATTGGGAGTGTGAGAGAGAGAGCGATTGGGAGTGAGAGAGCCAAACTATAGAACATCAGATCATATCTTCACCCTACAGACCCTAATTGACAAACACGTCCATCAAAACAAAAGCAAAATCTACGCATGCTTTATAGATTTCCAGAAGGCTTTCGATTCCATCTGGCACGACGGTCTATTCCTGAAACGTATCGAAAGCGGGGTAGGGGGAAAAACATATGATGTAATTAAATCAATGGATACAAACAACAAATGTGCAGTTAAAATTGGAGACAAACAAACAAAATACTTCCCACAGGGGCGGGGGGTGACGCAGGGCTCGCCAATCTCACCGACACCCTTTAATATTTACATAAATGAATTAGCAAAACTACTTGAACAATCTACAACACCCGGCCTCACCCTATATGAATCCAAGGTTAAATTCCTCCTCTGTGCAGACGACCTGGTTCTGCTGTCACCAACAAAGGAGGGTCTACAGCAGAACCTGGATCTGCTGGAATCAGTCTGTCAGACCTGGGCCCTGACAATAAACCTCCAAAAAACCAAAGTCCTCGTGTTCCAACAAAGATCCAGACATCAGGGTCCCAAAATAAATCTCTCACTAGGAACAACTAAAATCGAACAAACCACTAACTACACATACTTGGGCATAAAAATCAGCTCTATGGGAAATTTCAAACTGGCTGTGAATGAACTGAAAGAGAAAGCAAGAAGGGCTTTCTACGCCATTAAAAGATCAATCCAAATAGAAATCCCAATTAGCATTTGGCTCAAAATTTTCAAATTAGTAATTGAACCAATTGCACTCTATGGCAGTGAAGTGTGGGGACCGCTAACACAACAAGAATTTGCAAAATGGGACAAACACCCAATTGAGATCCTACATGCAGAATTCTGTAAATGTATCCTCCGGACTCAAAGGAAAACCGTAAACAATGCATGCAGGGCAGAACTAGGCCAATTTCGACTAATAATTACTATCCAAAAAAGAGCCACCAAATTTTGGAAACACCTAAAAATGAGCAACCCCCACTGCTATCATTATGAAGCCTTGAAATGCCAAGAGAGGACCATAAAGAATAACTCCCTCAGTCAACTAGTCCTGGGACTCAGTGAAGCAACCACTAACACTACTAACAATAACCAGCCCCAGGACAGTGACATCGTAGCAGAGAGAATTCGACCCAACACAATTGTCACTAAACAAAAGGAAAAATACCTGTCATATTGGGCAGAAACAACAAAAACCCAAAGCAAACTCAATTGCTACTTGGCCCTAAACAGACAATACAACATGGCTGAGTACCTGACCTTGGTAAAGGATAACAAACTGAGAAAAACCTTGACAAGGTACAGACTTAGCGAACATTGCCTAGCGATCGAAAAAGTCAGACACAGGCAGACCAGGCTGCCAAGAGAGGACAGGATATGCTCTCACTGCAGTCAGGGAGTAGTGGAGAGAGAGATGCACTTCCTCACAGCCTGTGGAAAATATCAGGGCATCAGGGAGAATTTCTACCAAAAATTCTCACAAATATGCCCTGAATTCAGAAATCTGAATGACGACCAAAAACTCCCATACCTACTGGGGGAGGAGAGAAGCTGTGTAGCACTGGCGGCACACTACGTTACAGCTTGCCATGAACAGAGGGACAACCAGTAAACCTAAGAAAAGAGTATATATAAATAATGCGAATGTATATTTATACACTCAGGGATATACCTGTTTATACACTGTATGAATAGAACTGCGTTTATGTGTTCAACCATGAATGTATTTTGATGCTTTGGCAACATAAGATGTACCTTATCATGCCAATAAAGCGATTTGAATTGAACTGAATTGAGAGAGAGAGAGAGAGACTGGGAGTGTGAGAGAGAGAGATTGGGAGTGTGAGAGAGAGAGAGAGACTGGGAGTGTGAGAGAGAGAAACTGGGAGTGTGAGAGAGAGAGATTGGGAGAGTGAGAGAGAGAGATTGGGAGTGTGAGAGAGAGAGAGATTGGGAGTTTGAGAGAGAGAGAGATTGGGAGTGTGAGAGAGAGATTGGGAGTGTGAGAGAGAGAGATTGGGAGTGTGAGAGAGAGATTGGGAGTGTGAGAGAGAGAGATTGGGAGTGTGTGAGAGAGAGAGAGATTGGGAGCGTGAGAGAGAGATTGGGAGTTTGAGAGAGAGAGAGATTGGGAGTGTGAGAGAGAGAGCGATTGGGAGTGAGACAGTAAATCTAAAGAAAACCAACATCATGCTTTTTCAGAAAAGACCCAGATGTCAGGAAAACAAATACCAGTTTACCCTCAGTGATACCACTATAGGACACACTATGAGCTACACCTACCTTGGTCTAACTATTACAGCATCAGGGAGCTTCAGCATAGCAGTGAATGCACTAAAAGAAAAAGCCCGAAGAGCCCTATATGCAATAAAAAGAAAATTCTACAACATCCAAATCCCAATCAAAATCTGGCTCAAAATTTTTGACAGCATAATCCTGCCCATTGCACTGTACGGTAGTGAAGTATGGGGCCCGCTAAATCACCAAAGCTACACTAAATGGGAAAAACACACAATAGAAGCCCTACATGCAGAATTCTGCCGAAGCATCCTTCGCACCCAAAGAAAAACGCCAACAAATGCATGCAGAGCCGAACTAGGCAGATACCCACTGATAATAAACATCCAAAAACGAGCACTAAACTTCCTAAATCACCTCAAATCTAGCTCCCCAGACACCCTTCATTTCAAAGCCTTTCAGACCCAAGAGCTAAACCCAGAAAAGAGTCCCCTGAGTCAGCTGCTACTGAAACTAAGTACTCAGCCGGACCCTGACCAGCCCCAGACCAACACAGCCGTCCAAACACCAATCCGAGTGAACCAAATCATTAAAAAATGCAAAGAAACCTACCTGGAACATTGGAACAAAATAACCGAAAGCCAAAGCAGGTTAGAATGTTACCGGGCCCTAAAAAGAGAATATAAACTGGCAGACTACCTCACGACCATCAGAGACACAAAACAGAGACAGACCCTCACCAGGTACAGACTAAGCGACCACCAACTGGAAATTGAAAAAGGCAGATACAAGAAATCCTGGCAGCCTAGAGAGAATAGAATATGCGATCAATGTCTGGCTGGCGAGGTTGAAACAGAAATGCATTTCCTCCTAAAATGCGAAAAATTCAACACATCAAGAAACATATTATTCAACAAGCTAAGCCAAACAACCCCAGATTTCAAGGAATTGGATGATCTGTCAAAATTGAGATTAGTCCTAGGAGAAGGAGACAGACCATACCTTGGGGCCAAATATGTAACAACATGTCACAACCTGAGGACTGTTTAAAAGTAAGACTGTTTAAAATTAATATTGAACGTACCAATTGAAGTAGAAAGACTGTTTAAAATTAATATTGTTTAAAAGTAATATTGTATGTACCCAACAAATGTCAAATCGATTGACACCTACAGAATGTTGGAAAACTGTACCTTTTTGCTATGTAAGCTTTGGCAATATGGTTCTCTGTAAACTTTCATGCCAATAAAGCATTTGAATTGGAATTGGAATTGGAATTGGATTGGTAGTGTGAGAGGGAGAGATTGCGAGTGTGAGAGAGAGAGATTGGGAGTGTGAGAGAGAGAGAGATTGGGAGTGTGAGAGAGAGAGATTGGGATTGTGAGAGAGAGAGAGATTGGGAGTGTGAGAGAGAGAGAGATTGGGAGTGTGAGAGAGAGAGAGAGATTGGGAGTGTGAGAGAGAGAGAGATTGGGAGTGTGAGAGAGAGAGAGATTGGGAGTGTGAGAGAGAGAGAGATTGGGAGTGTGTGAGAGAGAGAGGGATTGGGAGTGTGAGAGAGAGAGAGATTGGGAGTGAGAGAGAGAGAGAGAGAGAGAGAGACTGGGAGTGTGAGAGAGAGAGAGACTGGGAGTGTGAGAGAGAGAGAAAGATTGTGAGTGTGAGAGAGAGAGAGATTGGGAGTGAGAGAGAGTGAGAGATTGGGAGTGAGAGAGAGAGAGACTGGGAGTGTGAGAGAGAGAGATTGGGAGTGTGAGAGAGAGAGAGACTGGGAGTGTGAGACAGAGAATGATTGGGAGTGTGAGAGAGAGAGAGATTGGGAGTGTGAGAGAGAGAGATTGGGAGTTTGAGAGAGAGATAGGCAGTGTGAGAGAGAGAGAGACTGGGAGTGTGAGAGAGAGAACCTGGGAGTGTGAGAGAGAGAGATTGGGAGTGTGAGAGAGAGAGAGGTTGGGAGTGTAAGAGAGAGAGAGATTGGGAGTGTGAGAGAGAGAGATTGGGAGTGTGCGAGAGAGAGATTGGGAGTGTGAGAGAGAGAGATTGGGAGTGTGAGAGACAGAGAGATTGGGAGTGTGAGAGAGAGAGAGAGATTGGGAGTGTGAGATAGAGAGATTGGGAGTGTGAGAGAGAGATTGGGAGTGTGAGAGGGAGAGAGATTGGGAGTGTGAGAGAGAGAGAGATCGGGAGTGAGAGAGAGAGAGAGAGAGACTGGGAGTGTAAGAGGGAGAGAGATTGGGAGAGTGAGAGAGAGAGAGGCAGCAATCCCCCCTCTCAGACCATAACCAAATAAATGTGTACCTTAAACTTTCTGCCCAAACTACAGACACAAAAAAGGAACCCAGTAAGCTACATAAAATAAACCAGACATACAGATGGGCCCCAGACAGTGGAGATAAATTCATCACAGCACTAAATTCACCTGATCTCACAAGTAAAATTTCAAAATTTAAAGAAAATCTATATGAGATCACCAGAGATGGGGTAAACATGGCCATAGAGGATATAAATATGATCTTTCATGAGGCAGCTGTAAAAGCCGACCTCGTGAAACAGAAGAGGAAGAGTCACAAAAGACAAAATAAAAATAAGAAATGGTTTGACCACGAATGCAAAAATGCCAGAAAAGGCCTGAGAAAAATATCAAACCAAAAGCATCGCCAACCAAACAATCCGGACCTACGTACTAGATACAATGAAACCCTCAAAAGATATAAACACACCATTAGGAACAAAACACAAAACTATACCCACAAAATACTAGAAGAAATTGAAAACTCCACCAACCCAAAACAATTCTGGGAAATGTGGAATAACCTGAGTACAACACAATTGCAAGCATTACCAATCCAAGATGGCGACATCTGGAGAACACATTTTGAAAACCTCTACAAAGACATCCCAATAAACGAAACAAACCCAAGTCAACATCAGGTCACAGAAAAACTCCACACATTAGAAGCAACAATCAAAGACAACCAAAACCCTCTAGACTCCCCAATCACATGGAAAGAAATGGCCACAAAAACAAAATCTCTCCACCTAAAGAAAGCCTGTGGCCCAGACAACATCAAAAATGAAATGCTCAAGTTCAGCAATATGGAGATGCAGGGTGCGGTACTCAAATTATTCAACATCATATTACGTTCAGGCTGTTTTCCCGATATCTGGTGCCAAGGACTAATCTCCCCCATATATAAAAGCGGAAACAAATCAGACCCAAATAACTACCGCGGCATCTGTGTCAACAGTTGTCTAGGGAAGTTATTCTGCAGTATTCTAAATAGTAGATTACTTGATTTTCTTAACAAACATAATATCCTCAGAAAAAACCAAATAGGCTTTCTTCCAAAACACCGCACCGCCGACCATATCTATACCCTTCACACCCTCATTGAAAAACATATACACCAAACAAAAAATGGGAAAATATTCGCCTGTTTCATCGACTTCAAGAAAGCCTTTGACTCTATATGGCACGAAGGGCTCTATTATAAACTTCTTCAATGTGGAATAGGGGGCAAAGTCTATGACCTTATTAAATCAATGTATCTGAAAAACAAATGCGGGGTCAAAATTGGAGACAAACGCACCGATTTCTTCACCCAGAGAAGAGGCGTCCGGCAGGGCTGCAATTTGAGCCCGACCCTGTTCAACATATACATAAATGAATTAGCAGACATGCTGGAGCAAAGCGAGTCACCAGGTCTCCGTCTCCTAGATGGAGAAGTGAAATCCCTGTTCTATGCGGACGACCTGGTTCTGCTGTCTCCCACAGAACAGGGATTACAGCAACAACTAGAACTACTCGACAAATACTGCCAAAATTGGGCTCTAACAGTAAATCTAAAGAAAACCAACATCATGATTTTTCAAAAAAGGCCCAGATGTCAGGAAAACAAATACCAGTTTACCCTCAGTGATACCACTATAGGACACACTATGAGCTACACCTACCTTGGTCTAACTATTACAGCATCAGGGAGCTTCAGCATAGCAGTGAATGCACTAAAAGAAAAAGCCCGAAGAGCCCTATATGCAATAAAAAGAAAATTCTACAACATCCAAATCCCAATCAAAATCTGGCTCAAAATATTTGACAGCATAATCCTGCCCATTGCACTGTACGGTAGTGAAGTATGGGGCCCGCTAAATCACCAAAGCTACACTAAATGGGAAAAACATACAATAGAAGCCCTACATGCAGAATTCTGCCGAAGCATCCTTCGCACCCAAAGGAAAACGCCAACAAATGCATGCAGAGCCGAACTAGGCAGATACCCACTGATAATAAACATCCAAAAACGAGCACTAAACTTCCTAAATCACCTCAAATCTAGCTCCCCAGACACCCTTCATTTCAAAGCCTTTCAGACCCAAGAGCTAAACCCAGAAAAGAGTCCCCTGAGTCAGCTGCTACGGAAACTAAGTACTCAGCCGGACCCTGACCAGCCCCAGACCAACACAGCCGCCCAAACACCAATCCGAGTGAACCAAATCATTAAAAAATGCAAAGAAACCTACCTGGAACATTGGAACAAAATAACCGAAAGCCAAAGCAGATTAGAATGTTACCGGGCCCTAAAAAGAGAATATAAACTGGCAGACTACCTCACGACCATCAGAGACACAAAACAGAGACAGACCCTCACCAGGTACAGACTAAGCGACCACCAACTGGAAATTGAAAAAGGCAGATACAAGAAATCCTGGCAGCCTAGAGAGAATAGAATATGCGATCAATGTCTGGCTGGCGAGGTTGAAACAGAAATGCATTTCCTCCTAAAATGCGAAAAATTCAACACATCAAGAAACATATTATTCAACAAGCTAAGCCAAACAACCCCAGATTTCAAGGAATTGGATGATCTGTCAAAATTGAGATTAGTCCTAGGAGAAGGAGACAGACCATACCTTGGGGCCAAATATGTAACAACATGTCACAACCTGAGGACTGTTTAAAATTAAGACTGTTTAAAATTAATATTGAACGTACCAAATGAAGTACAAAGACTGTTTAAAATTAATATTGTTTAAAAGTAATATTGTATGTACCCAACAAATGTCAAATCGATTGACACCTACAGAACGTTGGAAAACTGTACCTTTTTGCTATGTAAGCTTTGGCAATATGGTTCTCTGTAAACTTTCATGCCAATAAAGCATTTTAATTGGAATTGGAATTGGAATTGGAAATTGGAGAGTTTGGGAGTGTGAGAGAGTGAGAGATTGGGAGTGTGAGAGAGAGAGATTGGGAGTGTGTGCAAGAGAGAGACTGGGAGTGAAAGAGAGAGAGATTGGGAGTGTGAGAGAGAGGGACTGGGAGTGAGAGAGAGAGATTGGTTGTGTGAGAGAGAGAGATTGGGAGTGTGAGAGAGAGAGAGAGACTGGGAGTGAGAGAGAGAGAGATTGGGAGCGTGAGAGCGAGAGATTGGGAGTGTGAGAGAGAGAGATTGGGAGTGTGAGAGAGAGAGACTGGGAGTGAGAGAGAGAGAGATTGGGAGTGTGAGAGAGAGAGAGACTGGGAGTGTGAGAGAGAGAGACTGGGAGTGAGAGAGAGAGAGATTGGGAGTGTGAGAGAGAGAGAGACTGGGAGTGTGAGAGAGAGAGAGACTGGGAGTGAGAGAGAGAGAGATTGGGAGTGTGAGAGAGAGAGATTGGGAGTGTGAGAGAGAGAGATTGGGAGCGTGAGAGAGAAAGAGATTGGGAGTTTGAGAGAGAGAGATTGGGAGTGTGAGAGAGAGAGATTGGGAGTGTGAGAGAGAGAGAGAATCTGGGAGTGTGAGAGAGATTGGGAGAGTGAGAGAGAGAGAGATTGGGAGTGTGAGAGAGAGAGAGATTGGGAGCGTGAGAGAGAGAGAGATTGGGAGTTTGAGAGAGAGAGAGATTGGGAGTTTGAGAGAGAGAGCGATTGGGAGTGTGTGTGAGAGAGAGAGAGAGACTGGGAGTGTGAGAGAGAGAGATTGGGAGTGTGAGAGAGAGAGAGAGACTGGGACTCTGAGAGAGAGAAACTGGGAGTGTGAGAGAGAGAGATTGGGATAGTGAAAGAGAGAGATTGGGAGTGTGAGAAAGAGAGAGAGATTGGGAGCGTGAGAGAGAGAGATTGGGAGTGTGAGAGAGAGAGCGATTGGGAGTGAGAGAGCCAAACTATAGAACATCAGATCATATCTTCACCCTACAGACCCTAATTGACAAACACGTCCATCAAAACAAAAGCAAAATCTACGCATGCTTTATAGATTTCCAGAAGGCTTTCGATTCCATCTGGCACGACGGTCTATTCCTGAAACGTATCGAAAGCGGGGTAGGGGGAAAAACATATGATGTAATTAAATCAATGGATACAAACAACAAATGTGCAGTTAAAATTGGAGACAAACAAACAAAATACTTCCCACAGGGGCGGGGGGTGACGCAGGGCTCGCCAATCTCACCGACACCCTTTAATATTTACATAAATGAATTAGCAAAACTACTTGAACAATCTACAACACCCGGCCTCACCCTATATGAATCCAAGGTTAAATTCCTCCTCTGTGCAGACGACCTGGTTCTGCTGTCACCAACAAAGGAGGGTCTACAGCAGAACCTGGATCTGCTGGAATCAGTCTGTCAGACCTGGGCCCTGACAATAAACCTCCAAAAAACCAAAGTCCTCGTGTTCCAACAAAGATCCAGACATCAGGGTCCCAAAATAAATCTCTCACTAGGAACAACTAAAATCGAACAAACCACTAACTACACATACTTGGGCATAAAAATCAGCTCTATGGGAAATTTCAAACTGGCTGTGAATGAACTGAAAGAGAAAGCAAGAAGGGCTTTCTACGCCATTAAAAGATCAATCCAAATAGAAATCCCAATTAGCATTTGGCTCAAAATTTTCAAATTAGTAATTGAACCAATTGCACTCTATGGCAGTGAAGTGTGGGGACCGCTAACACAACAAGAATTTGCAAAATGGGACAAACACCCAATTGAGATCCTACATGCAGAATTCTGTAAATGTATCCTCCGGACTCAAAGGAAAACCGTAAACAATGCATGCAGGGCAGAACTAGGCCAATTTCGACTAATAATTACTATCCAAAAAAGAGCCACCAAATTTTGGAAACACCTAAAAATGAGCAACCCCCACTGCTATCATTATGAAGCCTTGAAATGCCAAGAGAGGACCATAAAGAATAACTCCCTCAGTCAACTAGTCCTGGGACTCAGTGAAGCAACCACTAACACTACTAACAATAACCAGCCCCAGGACAGTGACATCGTAGCAGAGAGAATTCGACCCAACACAATTGTCACTAAACAAAAGGAAAAATACCTGTCATATTGGGCAGAAACAACAAAAACCCAAAGCAAACTCAATTGCTACTTGGCCCTAAACAGACAATACAACATGGCTGAGTACCTGACCTTGGTAAAGGATAACAAACTGAGAAAAACCTTGACAAGGTACAGACTTAGCGAACATTGCCTAGCGATCGAAAAAGTCAGACACAGGCAGACCAGGCTGCCAAGAGAGGACAGGATATGCTCTCACTGCAGTCAGGGAGTAGTGGAGAGAGAGATGCACTTCCTCACAGCCTGTGGAAAATATCAGGGCATCAGGGAGAATTTCTACCAAAAATTCTCACAAATATGCCCTGAATTCAGAAATCTGAATGACGACCAAAAACTCCCATACCTACTGGGGGAGGAGAGAAGCTGTGTAGCACTGGCGGCACACTACGTTACAGCTTGCCATGAACAGAGGGACAACCAGTAAACCTAAGAAAAGAGTATATATAAATAATGCGAATGTATATTTATACACTCAGGGATATACCTGTTTATACACTGTATGAATAGAACTGCGTTTATGTGTTCAACCATGAATGTATTTTGATGCTTTGGCAACATAAGATGTACCTTATCATGCCAATAAAGCGATTTGAATTGAACTGAATTGAGAGAGAGAGAGAGAGACTGGGAGTGTGAGAGAGAGAGATTGGGAGTGTGAGAGAGAGAGAGAGACTGGGAGTGTGAGAGAGAGAAACTGGGAGTGTGAGAGAGAGAGATTGGGAGAGTGAGAGAGAGAGATTGGGAGTGTGAGAGAGAGAGAGATTGGGAGTTTGAGAGAGAGAGAGATTGGGAGTGTGAGAGAGAGATTGGGAGTGTGAGAGAGAGAGATTGGGAGTGTGAGAGAGAGATTGGGAGTGTGAGAGAGAGAGATTGGGAGTGTGTGAGAGAGAGAGAGATTGGGAGCGTGAGAGAGAGATTGGGAGTTTGAGAGAGAGAGAGATTGGGAGTGTGAGAGAGAGAGCGATTGGGAGTGAGACAGTAAATCTAAAGAAAACCAACATCATGATTTTTCAGAAAAGACCCAGATGTCAGGAAAACAAATACCAGTTTACCCTCAGTGATACCACTATAGGACACACTATGAGCTACACCTACCTTGGTCTAACTATTACAGCATCAGGGAGCTTCAGCATAGCAGTGAATGCACTAAAAGAAAAAGCCCGAAGAGCCCTATATGCAATAAAAAGAAAATTCTACAACATCCAAATCCCAATCAAAATCTGGCTCAAAATTTTTGACAGCATAATCCTGCCCATTGCACTGTACGGTAGTGAAGTATGGGGCCCGCTAAATCACCAAAGCTACACTAAATGGGAAAAACACACAATAGAAGCCCTACATGCAGAATTCTGCCGAAGCATCCTTCGCACCCAAAGAAAAACGCCAACAAATGCATGCAGAGCCGAACTAGGCAGATACCCACTGATAATAAACATCCAAAAACGAGCACTAAACTTCCTAAATCACCTCAAATCTAGCTCCCCAGACACCCTTCATTTCAAAGCCTTTCAGACCCAAGAGCTAAACCGAGAAAAGAGTCCCCTGAGTCAGCTGCTACTGAAACTAAGTACTCAGCCGGACCCTGACCAGCCCCAGACCAACACAGCCGTCCAAACACCAATCCGAGTGAACCAAATCATTAAAAAATGCAAAGAAACCTACCTGGAACATTGGAACAAAATAACCGAAAGCCAAAGCAGGTTAGAATGTTACCGGGCCCTAAAAAGAGAATATAAACTGGCAGACTACCTCACGACCATCAGAGACACAAAACAGAGACAGACCCTCACCAGGTACAGACTAAGCGACCACCAACTGGAAATTGAAAAAGGCAGATACAAGAAATCCTGGCAGCCTAGAGAGAATAGAATATGCGATCAATGTCTGGCTGGCGAGGTTGAAACAGAAATGCATTTCCTCCTAAAATGCGAAAAATTCAACACATCAAGAAACATATTATTCAACAAGCTAAGCCAAACAACCCCAGATTTCAAGGAATTGGATGATCTGTCAAAATTGAGATTAGTCCTAGGAGAAGGAGACAGACCATACCTTGGGGCCAAATATGTAACAACATGTCACAACCTGAGGACTGTTTAAAAGTAAGACTGTTTAAAATTAATATTGAACGTACCAATTGAAGTAGAAAGACTGTTTAAAATTAATATTGTTTAAAAGTAATATTGTATGTACCCAACAAATGTCAAATCGATTGACACCTACAGAATGTTGGAAAACTGTACCTTTTTGCTATGTAAGCTTTGGCAATATGGTTCTCTGTAAACTTTCATGCCAATAAAGCATTTGAATTGGAATTGGAATTGGAATTGGATTGGTAGTGTGAGAGGGAGAGATTGCGAGTGTGAGAGAGAGAGATTGGGAGTGTGAGAGAGAGAGAGATTGGGAGTGTGAGAGAGAGAGATTGGGATTGTGAGAGAGAGAGAGATTGGGAGTGTGAGAGAGAGAGAGATTGGGAGTGTGAGAGAGAGAGAGAGATTGGGAGTGTGAGAGAGAGAGAGATTGGGAGTGTGAGAGAGAGAGAGATTGGGAGTGTGAGAGAGAGAGAGATTGGGAGTGTGTGAGAGAGAGAGGGATTGGGAGTGTGAGAGAGAGAGAGATTGGGAGTGAGAGAGAGAGAGAGAGAGAGAGAGACTGGGAGTGTGAGAGAGAGAGAGACTGGGAGTGTGAGAGAGAGAGAAAGATTGGGAGTGTGAGAGAGAGAGAGATTGGGAGTGAGAGAGAGTGAGAGATTGGGAGTGAGAGAGAGAGAGACTGGGAGTGTGAGAGAGAGAGATTGGGAGTGTGAGAGAGAGAGAGACTGGGAGTGTGAGACAGAGAATGATTGGGAGTGTGAGAGAGAGAGAGATTGGGAGTGTGAGAGAGAGAGAGATTGGGAGTTTGAGAGAGAGATAGGCAGTGTGTGAGAGAGAGATTGGGAGTGTGAGAGAGAGAGATTGGGAGTGTGAGAGAGAGAGAGGTTGGGAGTGTAAGAGAGAGAGAGATTGGGAGTGTGAGAGAGAGAGATTGGGAGTGTGCGAGAGAGAGATTGGGAGTGTGAGAGAGAGAGATTGGGAGTGTGAGAGACAGAGAGATTGGGAGTGTGAGAGAGAGAGAGAGATTGGGAGTGTGAGATAGAGAGAGAGATTGGGAGTGTGAGAGAGAGAGAGATTGGGAGTGTGAGAGAGAGAGAGATTGGGAGTGTGAGAGAGAGAGAGATTGGGAGTGTGTGAGAGAGAGAGGGATTGGGAGTGTGAGAGAGAGAGAGATTGGGAGTGTGAGAGAGAGAGAGAGATTGGGAGTGTGAGAGAGAGAGAGATTGGGAGTGTGAGAGAGAGAGAGATTGGGAGTGTGAGAGAGAGAGAGATTGGGAGTGTGTGAGAGAGAGAGGGATTGGGAGTGTGAGAGAGAGAGAGATTGGGAGTGAGAGAGAGAGAGAGAGAGAGAGAGACTGGGAGTGTGAGAGAGAGAGAGACTGGGAGTGTGAGAGAGAGAGAAAGATTGGGAGTGTGAGAGAGAGAGAGATTGGGAGTGAGAGAGAGTGAGAGATTGGGAGTGAGAGAGAGAGAGACTGGGAGTGTGAGAGAGAGAGATTGGGAGTGTGAGAGAGAGAGAGACTGGGAGTGTGAGACAGAGAATGATTGGGAGTGTGAGAGAGAGAGAGATTGGGAGTGTGAGAGAGAGAGAGATTGGGAGTTTGAGAGAGAGATAGGCAGTGTGTGAGAGAGAGATTGGGAGTGTGAGAGAGAGATTGGGAGTGTGAGAGAGAGAGAGATTGGGAGTGAGAGAGAGAGAGAGAGAGACTGGGAGTGTAAGAGGGAGAGAGATTGGGAGAGTGAGAGAGAGAGAGTTTGGGAGTGTGAGAGAGAGAGAGATTGGGAGTGTGAGAGAGAGAGATTGGGAGTGTGTGCAAGAGAGAGACTGGGAGTGAAAGAGAGAGAGATTGGGAGTGTGAGAGAGAGGGACTGGGAGTGAGAGAGAGAGATTGGTTGTGTGAGAGAGAGAGATTGGGAGTGTGAGAGAGAGAGAGAGACTGGGAGTGAGAGAGAGAGAGATTGGGAGCGTGAGAGCGAGAGATTGGGAGTGTGAGAGAGAGAGATTGGGAGTGTGAGAGAGAGAGACTGGGAGTGAGAGAGAGAGAGATTGGGAGTGTGAGAGAGAGAGAGACTGGGAGTGTGAGAGAGAGAGACTGGGAGTGAGAGAGAGAGAGATTGGGAGTGTGAGAGAGAGAGAGACTGGGAGTGTGAGAGAGAGAGAGACTGGGAGTGAGAGAGAGAGAGATTGGGAGTGTGAGAGAGAGAGATTGGGAGTGTGAGAGAGAGAGATTGGGAGCGTGAGAGAGAAAGAGATTGGGAGTTTGAGAGAGAGAGATTGGGAGTGTGAGAGAGAGAGATTGGGAGTGTGAGAGAGAGAGAGAATCTGGGAGTGTGAGAGAGAGAGATTGGGAGAGTGAGAGAGAGAGAGATTGGGAGTGTGAGAGAGAGAGATTGGGAGTGTGAGAGAGAGAGAGAGATTGGGAGCGTGAGAGAGAGAGAGATTGGGAGTTTGAGAGAGAGAGAGATTGGGAGTTTGAGAGAGAGAGCGATTGGGAGTGTGTGTGAGAGAGAGAGAGAGACTGGGAGTGTGAGAGAGAGAGATTGGGAGTGTGAGAGAGAGAGAGAGACTGGGACTCTGAGAGAGAGAAACTGGGAGTGTGAGAGAGAGAGATTGGGATAGTGAGAGAGAGAGATTGGGAGTGTGAGAAAGAGAGAGAGATTGGGAGCGTGAGAGAGAGAGATTGGGAGTGTGAGAGAGAGAGCGATTGGGAGTGAGAGAGCCAAACTATAGAACATCAGATCATATCTTCACCCTACAGACCCTAATTGACAAACACGTCCATCAAAACAAAAGCAAAATCTACGCATGCTTTATAGATTTCCAGAAGGCTTTCGATTCCATCTGGCACGACGGTCTATTCCTGAAACTTATCGAAAGCGGGGTAGGGGGAAAAACATATGATGTAATTAAATCAATGGATACAAACAACAAATGTGCAGTTAAAATTGGAGACAAACAAACAAAATACTTCCCACAGGGGCGGGGGGTGACGCAGGGCTCGCCAATCTCACCGACACCCTTTAATATTTACATAAATGAATTAGCAAAACTACTTGAACAATCTACAACACCCGGCCTCACCCTATATGAATCCAAGGTTAAATTCCTCCTCTGTGCAGACGACCTGGTTCTGCTGTCACCAACAAAGGAGGGTCTACAGCAGAACCTGGATCTGCTGGAATCAGTCTGTCAGACCTGGGCCCTGACAATAAACCTCCAAAAAACCAAAGTCCTCGTGTTCCAACAAAGATCCAGACATCAGGGTCCCAAAATAAATCTCTCACTAGGAACAACTAAAATCGAACAAACCACTAACTACACATACTTGGGCATAAAAATCAGCTCTATGGGAAATTTCAAACTGGCTGTGAATGAACTGAAAGAGAAAGCAAGAAGGGCTTTCTACGCCATTAAAAGATCAATCCAAATAGAAATCCCAATTAGCATTTGGCTCAAAATTTTCAAATTAGTAATTGAACCAATTGCACTCTATGGCAGTGAAGTGTGGGGACCGCTAACACAACAAGAATTTGCAAAATGGGACAAACACCCAATTGAGATCCTACATGCAGAATTCTGTAAATGTATCCTCCGGACTCAAAGGAAAACCGTAAACAATGCATGCAGGGCAGAACTAGGCCAATTTCGACTAATAATTACTATCCAAAAAAGAGCCACCAAATTTTGGAAACACCTAAAAATGAGCAACCCCCACTGCTATCATTATGAAGCCTTGAAATGCCAAGAGAGGACCATAAAGAATAACTCCCTCAGTCAACTAGTCCTGGGACTCAGTGAAGCAACCACTAACACTACTAACAATAACCAGCCCCAGGACAGTGACATCGTAGCAGAGAGAATTCGACCCAACACAATTGTCACTAAACAAAAGGAAAAATACCTGTCATATTGGGCAGAAACAACAAAAGCCCAAAGCAAACTCAATTGCTACTTGGCCCTAAACAGACAATACAACATGGCTGAGTACCTGACCTTGGTAAAGGATAACAAACTGAGAAAAACCTTGACAAGGTACAGACTTAGCGAACATTGCCTAGCGATCGAAAAAGTCAGACACAGGCAGACCAGGCTGCCAAGAGAGGACAGGATATGCTCTCACTGCAGTCAGGGAGTAGTGGAGAGAGAGATGCACTTCCTCACAGCCTGTGGAAAATATCAGGGCATCAGGGAGAATTTCGACCAAAAATTCTCACAAATATGCCCTGAATTCAGAAATCTGAATGACGACCAAAAACTCCCATACCTACTGGGGGAGGAGAGAAGCTGTGTAGCACTGGCGGCACACTACGTTACAGCTTGCCATGAACAGAGGGACAACCAGTAAACCTAAGAAAAGAGTATATATAAATAATGCGAATGTATATTTATACACTCAGGGATATACCTGTTTATACACTGTATGAATAGAACTGCGTTTATGTGTTCAACCATGAATGTATTTTGATGCTTTGGCAACATAAGATGTACCTTATCATGCCAATAAAGCGATTTGAATTGAACTGAATTGAGAGAGAGAGAGAGAGAGAGAGACTGGGAGTGTGAGAGAGAGAGATTGGGAGTGTGAGAGAGAGAGAGAGACTGGGAGTGTGAGAGAGAGAAACTGGGAGTGTGAGAGAGAAAGATTGGGAGAGTGAGAGAGAGAGATTGGGAGTGTGAGAGAGAGAGAGATTGGGAGTTTGAGAGAGAGAGAGATTGGGAGTGTGAGAGAGAGATTGGGAGTGTGAGAGAGAGAGATTGGGAGTGTGAGAGAGAGATTGGGAGTGTGAGAGAGAGAGATTGGGAGTGTGTGAGAGAGAGAGAGATTGGGAGCGTGAGAGAGAGATTGGGAGTTTGAGAGAGAGAGAGATTGGGAGTGTGAGAGAGAGAGCGATTGGGAGTGAGACAGTAAATCTAAAGAAAACCAACATCATGATTTTTCAGAAAAGACCCAGATGTCAGGAAAACAAATACCAGTTTACCCTCAGTGATACCACTATAGGACACACTATGAGCTACACCTACCTTGGTCTAACTATTACAGCATCAGGGAGCTTCAGCATCGCAGTGAATGCACTAAAAGAAAAAGCCCGAAGAGCCCTATATGCAATACATAGATACATAGATACATAGAAGATAGGAGCAGGAGTAGGCCATTCGGCCCTTCGTGCCTGCTCCGCCATTTAATGAGATCATGGCTGATCCTTTAATTCAGTATCCCGTCCCCGCCTTCTCTCCGTAACCCTTAACCCCTTTTGCCCGTAGAAATATATCTAATTCCCTCTTAAATATATTTAATGAGCTGGCGTACACTGCCCTCTGTGGCAATGAGTTCCACAGGTTCACCACTCTCTGAGTGAAGAAATTCCCCCTCATCTCTGTCCTAAATGGTTTAGCCCTTATCCTTAAATTATGTCCTCTAGTTCTGTTCTCACCCGCCAAGGGAAACATTCCTTCTGCATCCAGTCTGTCTAGACCTGTCAGAATTTTATACACTTCTATGAGGTCCCCTCTCAATCTTCTAAACTCCAGTGTGTACATCCCTAAACTACATAGTCTCTCCTCATAGGTCATTCCCGCCATTCCTGGTATCAGCCTGGTGAATCGCCGCTGCACCCCCTCCATGGCAAGAACATCCTTCCTCAGATGAGGCGACCAAAACTGTACACAGTACTCGAGGTGTGGTCTCACCAGTGCCCTGTACAGCTGCAGCAAGGTATCCCTGTTCCTGTATTCTAACCCTTTTGCTATGAAGGCCAGCATACCGTTTGCCTTCTTGACCGCCTGTTGCACCTGCATGCTCGCCTTCAGTGACTGGTGTACAAGAACACCCAAGAAAATTCTACAACATCCAAATCCCAATCAAAATCTGGCTCAAAATTTTTGACAGCATAATCCTGCCCATTGCACTGTACGGTAGTGAAGTATGGGGCCCGCTAAATCACCAAAGCTACACTAAATGGGAAAAACACACAATAGAAGCCCTACATGCAGAATTCTGCCGAAGCATCCTTCGCACCCAAAGAAAAACGCCAACAAATGCATGCAGAGCCGAACTAGGCAGATACCCACTGATAATAAACATCCAAAAACGAGCACTAAACTTCCTAAATCACCTCAAATCTAGCTCCCCAGACACCCTTCATTTCAAAGCCTTTCAGACCCAAGAGCTAAACCCAGAAAAGAGTCCCCTGAGTCAGCTGCTACTGAAACTAAGTACTCAGCCGGACCCTGACCAGCCCCAGACCAACACAGCCGTCCAAACACCAATCCGAGTGAACCAAATCATTAAAAAATGCAAAGAAACCTACCTGGAACATTGGAACAAAATAACCGAAAGCCAAAGCAGATTAGAATGTTACCGGGCCCTAAAAAGAGAATATAAACTGGCAGACTACCTCACGACCATCAGAGACACAAAACAGAGACAGACCCTCACCAGGTACAGACTAAGCGACCACCAACTGGAAATTGAAAAAGGCAGATACAAGAAATCCTGGCAGCCTAGAGAGAATAGAATATGCGATCAATGTCTGGCTGGCGAGGTTGAAACAGAAATGCATTTCCTCCTAAAATGTGAAAAATTCAACACATCAAGAAACATATTATTCAACAAGCTAAGCCAAACAACCCCAGATTTCAAGGAATTGGATGATCTGTCAAAATTGAGATTAGTCCTAGGAGAAGGAGACAGACCATACCTTGGGGCTAAATATGTAACAACATGTCACAAGCTGAGGACTGTTTAAAAGTAAGACTGTTTAAAATTAATATTGAACGTACCAAATGAAGTAGAAAGACTGTTTAAAATTAATATTGTTTAAAAGTAACATTGTATATACCCAACAAATGTCAAATCGATTGACACCTACAGAATGTTGGAAAACTGTACCTTTTTGCTATGTAAGCTTTGGCAATATGGTTCTCTGTAAACTTTCATGCCAATAAAGCATTTGAACTGAACTGAACTGAGAGAGATTGGGAGTGTGAGAGAGAGAGAGATTGGGAGTGAGAGAGAGAGAGAGAGAGAGAGAGACTGGGAGTGTGAGAGGGAGATAGATTGGGAGAGTGAGAGAGAGAGATTGGGAGTGTGAGAGAGAGAGATTGGGAGTGTGAGAGAGAAATTGGGAGTGTGTGCGAGAGAGAGACTGGGAGTGAGAGAGAGAGATTGGGAGTGTGTGAGAGAGAGGTTGGGAGTGTGAGAAAGAGAGACTGGGAGTGTGTGAGAGAGAGAGACTGGGAGTGTGAGACACAGATTGGGAGCGTGAGAGAGCGAGAGAGATTGGGAGTGAGAGAGAGAGAGATTGGGAGTGTGAGAGAGAGAGAGAGATTGGGAGTGTGAGAGAGAGAGAGACTGGGAGTGTGAGAGAGAGAGAGAGATTGGGAGCGTGAGAGAGAGAGAGATTGGGAGTTTGAGAGAGGGAGAAATTGGGAGTGTGAGAGAGAGAGCGATTGTGAGTGAGAGAGAGAGAGAGAGAGAGACTGGGAGTGTGAGAGAGAGAGATTGGGTGTGTGAGAGAGAGAGAGAGACCGGGAGTCTGAGAGAGAGAAACTGGGAGTGTGAGAGAGAGAGATTGGCAGAGTGAGAGAGAGAGATTGGGAGTGTGAAAGAGAGAGAGATTGGGAGTCTGAGAGAGAGAGATTGGATGTGTGAGAGAGAGAGATTGGGCGTGTGAGAGAGCGAGATTGGGAGTGTGAGAGAGAGATTCGGAGTGTGAGAGAGAGAGATTGGGAGTGTGAGAGAGAGAGAGAGATTGGGAGTGTGAGAGAGAGAGAGAGATTGGGAGTGTTCAACACATCAAGAAACATATTATTCAACAAGCTAAGCCAAACAACCCCAGATTTCAAGGAATTGGATGATCTGTCAAAATTGAGATTAGTCCTAGGAGAAGGAGACAGACCATACCTTGGGGCTAAATATGTAACAACATGTCACAACCTGAGGACTGTTTAAAAGTAAGACTGTTTAAAATTAATATTGAACGTACCAAATGAAGTAGAAAGACTGTTTAAAATTAATATTGTTTAAAAGTAATATTGTATATACCCAACAAATGTCAAATCGATTGACACCTACAGAATGTTGGAAAACTGTACCTTTTTGCGATGTAAGCTTTGGCAATATGGTTCTCTGTAAACTTTCATGCCAATAAAGCATTTGAACTGAACTGAAAACTGAACTGATTGGGAGTGTGAGAGGGAGAGAGATTGGGAGTGTGTGAGAGAGAGAGAGAGATTGGGAGTGTGAGAGAGAGAAAGATTGGGAGTGAGAGAGAGAGAGAGAGACTGGGAGTGTGAGAGAGAGAGAGACTGGGAGTGTGAGAGAGAGAGACTGGGAGTGTGAGAGAGAGAGATTGGGAGTGTGTGAGAGAGAGAGAGATTGGGAGTGAGAGAGAGAGAGAGACTGGGAGTGTGAGAGAGAGAGAGATTGGTAGTGTGAGAGAGACAGAGACTGGGAGTGAGAGAGAGAGAGACTGGGTGTGTGAGAGAGAGAGATTGGGAATGTGAGAGAGACATTGGGAGTGTGAGAGAGAGAGAGATTGGGAGCGTGAGAGAGAGAGACTGGGAGTGTGAGAGAGAGAGACTGGGAGTGTGAGAGAGAGAGAGATTGGGAGTGTGTGAGAGAGAGAGATTGGGAGTGTGTGTGAGAGAGAGACTGGGAGTGAGAGAGAGAGAGAGATTGGGAGTGTGTGAGAGAGAGATTGAGATGTGAGAAAGAGAGACTGGGAGTGTGTGAGAGAGAGAGACTGGGAGCGTGAGAGAGCGAGAGAGATGGGGAGTGAGAGAGAGGGAGATTGGGAGTGTGAGAGAGAGAGAGAGACTGGGAGTATGTGAGAGAGAGAGACTGGGAGTGAGAGAGAGAGAGATTGGGAGTGTGAGAGAGAGAGATTGGGAGCGTGAGAGAGAGAGAGAGATTGGGAGCGTGAGAGAGAAAGAGATTGGGAGTTTGAGAGAGAGAGAGATTGGGAGTGTGAGAGAGAGAGATTGGGAGTGTGAGAGAGAGAGAGAATCTGGGAGTGTGAGAGAGAGAGAGACTGGGAGTGTGAGAGAGAGAGAGACTGGTAGTGTGAGAGAGAGAGATTGGGACTGTGAGAGAGAGAGAGAGACTGGGAGTGAGAGAGAGAGAGATTGGGAGTGTGAGAGCGAGAGTTTGGGAGTGTGAGAGAGAGAGATTGGGAGTGTGAGAGAGAGAGAGATTGGGAGTGTGAGAGAGAGAGAGATTGGGAGTTTGAGAGAGAGAGAGATTGTGAGTGTGAGAGAGAGAGCGACTGGGAGTGAGAGAGAGAGAGAGAGAGAGACTGGGAGTGAGAGAGAGAGAGATTGGGAGTGTGAGAGAGAGAGAGAGATTGGGAGTGTGAGAGAGACAGAGTCTGGGAGTGAGAGAGAGAGAGAGACTGGGAGTGTGAGAGAGAGAGATTGGGAGTGTGAGAGAGAGATTGGGAGTGTGAGAGAGAGAGACTGGGAGTGTGAGAGAGAGAGCCTGGGAGTGTGAGAGAGAGAGAGATTGGGAGTGTGAGAGAGAGAGACTGGGAGTGTGAGAGAGAGAGATTGGGAGCGTGAGAGAGAGAGACTGGGAGTGTGAGAGAGAGAGCCTGGGAGTGTGAGAGAGAGAGAGATTGGGAGTGTGAGAGAGCGAGATTGGGAGTGTGAGAGCGAGAGAGACTGGGAGTGTGAGAGAGAGAAACTGGGAGTGTGAGAGAGAGATTGGGAGTGTGAGAGAGAGAGAGGTTGGGAGTGTGAGAGAGAGAGAGATTGGGAGTGTGAGAGAGAGAGATTTGGAGTGTGAGAGAGAGAGATTGGGAGTGTGAGAGAGAGAGATTGGGAGTGTGAGAGAGAGAGATTGGGAGTGTGAGAGAGAGAGATTGGGAGTGTGAGAGAGAGATTGGGAGTGTGAGAGAGAGAGATTGGGAGTGTGTGAGAGAGAGAGAGATTGGGAGCGTGAGAGAGAGAGAGATTGGGAGTGTGAGAGAGAGAGCGATTGGGAGTGAGAGAGAGAGAGACTGGGAGTGTGAGAGAGAGAGATTGGGAGTGTGAGAGAGCGAGAGAGACTGGGAGTCTGAGAGAGAGAGATTGGGAGAGTGAGAGAGAGAGATTGAAAGTGTGAGAGAGAGAGACTGGGAGTGTGAGAGAGAGAGATTGGGAGTGGGTGAGAGAGAGAGAGATTGGGAGTAAGAGAGAGAGAGAGAGAGAGACTGGGAGTGTGAGAGAGAGAGAGAGATTGGGAGTGTGAGAGAGACAGAGTCTGGGAGTGAGAGAGAGAGAGAGACTGGGAGTGTGAGAGAGAGAGATTGGGAGTGTGAGAGAGAGATTGGGAGTGTGAGAGAGAGAGATTGGGAGCGTGAGAGAGAGAGACTGGGAGTGTGAGAGAGAGAGCCTGGGAGTGTGAGAGCGAGAGAGACTGGGAGTGTGAGAGAGAGAAACTGGGAGTGAATTGAATTGAATTGAATTGAATTGAATTGAATTGAATTGAATTGATTGGGAGTGTGAGAGAGAGAGATTGGGAGTGTGAGAGAGAGAGAGATTGGGAGTGTGAGAGAGAGAGAGATTGGGAGTGAGAGAGAGAGAGATTGGGAGTGTGAGAGAGAGAGAGAGACTGGGAGTGAGAGAGAGAGAGATTGGGAGTGTGAGAGCGAGAGATTGGGACTGTGAGAGAGAGAGAGAGACTGGGAGTGAGAGAGAGAGAGATTGGGAGTGTGAGAGCGAGAGATTGGGATGTGAGAGAGAGATTGGGAGTGTGAGAGAGAGAGACTGGGAGTGAGAGAGAGAGAGATTGGGAGTGTGAGAGAGAGAGAGACATTGGGAGTGTGAGAGAGAGAGATTGGGAGTGTGAGAGAGAGAGAGAGACTGGGAGTGAGAGAGAGAGAGATTGGGAATGTGAGAGTGACATTGGGAGTGTGAGAGAGAGAGAGATTGGGAGCATGAGAGAGAGAGACTGGGAGTGTGAGAGAGAGAGACTGGGAGTTTAAGAGAGAGAGAGATTGGGAGTGTGAGAGAGAGAGAGATTGGGAGTGTGAGAGAGAGAGATTGGGAGTGTGTGTGAGAGAGAGACCGGGAGTGAGAGAGAGAGAGAGATTGGGAGTGTGTGAGAGAGAGATTGGGAGTGTGAGAAAGAGAGACTGGGAGTGTGTGAGAGAGAGAGACTGGGAGCGTGAGAGAGCGAGAGAGATTGGGAGTGAGAGAGAGGGAGATTGGGAGTGTGAGAGAGAGAGAGACTGGGAGTGTGTGAGAGAGAGAGACTGGGAGTGAGAGAGTATGGTTCTCTGTAAACTTTCATGCCAATAAAGCATTTGACCTGAACTGAACTGAACTGAGAGATTGGGAGTGTGAGAGAGAGAGATTGGGAGTGTGAGAGAGAGAGAGAGATTGGGAGCGTGAGAGAGAAAGAGATTGGGAGTTTGAGAGAGAGAGAGATTGGGAGTGTGAGAGAGAGAGATTGGGAGTGTGAGAGAGAGAGAGAATCTGGGAGTGTGAGAGAGAAAGAGACTGGGAGTGTGAGAGAGAGAGAGACTGGGAGTGTGTGAGAGAGAGAGACTGGGAGTGAGAGAGAGAGAGATTGGGAGTGTGAGAGAGAGAGATTGGGAGTGTGAGAGAGAGAGAGAGATTGGGAGCGTGAGAGAGAAAGAGATTGGGAGTTTGAGAGAGAGAGAGATTGGGAGTGTGAGAGAGAGAGAGAGATTGGGAGTGTGAGAGAGAAAGAGATTGGGAGTTTGAGAGAGAGAGAGATTGGGAGTGTGAGAGAGAGAGATTGGGAGGTGAGAGAGAGAGAGAATCTGGGAGTGTGAGAGAGAGAGATTGGGAGAGTGAGAGAGAGATAGATTGGGAGTGTGAGAGAGAGAGATTGGGAGTGTGAGAGAGAGAGAGAGATTGGGAGCGTGAGAGAGAGAGAGATTGGGAGTTTGAGAGAGAGAGATTGGGAGTGTGAGAGAGAGAGCGATTGGGAGTGTGTGAGAGAGAGAAAGAGAGACTGGGAGTGTGAGAGAGAGAGATTGGGAGTGTGAGAGAGAGAGAGAGACTGGGAGTCTGAGAGAGAGAAACTGGGAGTGTGAGAGAGAGAGATTGGGAGAGTGAGAGAGAGAGATTGGGAGTGTGAGAGAGAGAGAGAGAGAGATTGGGAGCGTGAGAGAGAGAGATTGGGAGTTTGAGAGAGAGAGAGATTGGGAGTGTGAGAGAGAGAGCGATTGGGAGTGAGAGAGCCAAACTATAGAACATCAGATCATATCTTCACCCTACAGACCCTAATTGACAAACACGTCCATCAAAACAAAAGCAAAATCTACGCATGCTTTGTAGATTTCCAGAAGGCTTTCGATTCCATCTGGCACGACGGTCTATTCCTGAAACTTATCGAAAGCGGGGTAGGGGGAAAAACATATGATGTAATTAAATCAATGTATACAAACAACAAATGTGCAGTTAAAATTGGAGACAAACAAACAAAATACTTCCCACAGGGGCGGGGGGTGACGCAGGGCTCGCCAATCTCACCGACACTCTTTAATATTTACATAAATGAATTAGCAAAACTACTTGAACAATCTACAGCACCCGGCCTCACGCTATATGAATCCAAGGTTAAATTCCTCCTCTATGCAGACGACCTGGTTCTGCTGTCACCAACTAAGGAGGGTCTACAGCAGAACCTGGATCTGCTGGAATCAGTCTGTCAGACCTGGGCCCTGACAACAAACCTCCAAAAAACCAAAGTCCTCGTGTTCCAACAAAGATCCAGACATCAGGGACCCAAAATAAATCTCTCACTAGGAACAACTAAAATCGAACAAACCACTAACTACACATACTTGGGCATAAAAATCAGCTCTACGAGAAATTTCAAACTGGCTGTGAATGAACTGAAAGAGAAAGCAAGAAGGGCTTTCTACGCCATTAAAAGATCAATCCAAATAGAAATCCCAATTAGCATTTGGCTCAAAATTTTCGAATCAGTAATTGAACCAATTGCACTCTATGGCAGTGAAGTGTGGGGACCGCTAACACAACAAGAATTTGCAAAATGGGACAAACACCCAATTGAGATCCTACATGCAGAATTCTGTAAAAGTATCCTCCGGACTCAAAGGAAAACCGTAAACAATGCATGCAGGGCAGAACTAGGCCAATTTCCACTAATAATTACTATCCAAAAAAGAGCCACCAAATTTTGGAAACACCTAAAAATGAGCAACCCCCACTGCTATCATTACGAAGCCTTGAAATGCCAAGAGAGGACCATAAAGAATAACTCCCTCAGTCAACTAGTCCTGGGACTCAGTGAAGCAACCACTAACACTACTAACAATAACCAGCCCCAGGACAGTGACATCGTAGCAGAGAGAATTCGACCCAACACAATTGTCACTAAACAAAAGGAAAAATACCTGTCATATTGGGCAGAAACAACAAAAACCCAAAGCAAACTCAATTGCTACTTGGCCCTAAACAGACAATACAACATGGCTGAGTACCTGACCATGGTAAAGGATAACAAACTGAGAAAAACCTTGACAAGGTACAGACGTAGCGAACATAGCCTAGCGATCAAAAAAGGCAGACACAGTCAGACCAGGCTGCCAAGAGAGGACAGGATATGCTCTCACTGCAGTCAGGGAGTAGTGGAGAGAGAGATGCACTTCCTCACAGCCTGTGGAAAATATCAGGGCATCAGGGAGAATTTCTACCAAAAATTCTCACAAATATGCCCTGAATTCAGAAATCTGAATGACGACCAAAAACTCCCATACCTACTGGGGGAGGAGAGAAGCTGTGTAGCACTGGCGGCACACTATGTTAGAGCTTGACATGAACAGAGGGACAACCAGTAAACCTAAGAAAAGAGTATATATAAATAATGCGAATGTATATTTATACACTCAGGGATATACCTGTTTATACACTGTATGAATAGAACTGCGTTTATGTGTTCAACCATAAATGTATTTTGATGCTTTGGCAACATAAGATGTACCTTATCATGCCAATAAAGCAATTTGAATTGAACGGAATTGAGAGAGAGAGAGAGAGAGAGAGACTGGGAGTGTGAGAGAGAGAGATTGGGAGTGTGAGAGAGAGAGAGAGACTGGGAGTGTGAGAGAGAGAAACTGGGAGTGTGAGAGAGAGAGATTGGGAGTGTGAGAGAGAGAGATTGGGAGTGTGTGAGAGAGAGAGAGATTGGGAGCGTGAGAGAGAGAGAGATTGGGAGTGTGAGAGAAAGAGCGATTGGGAGTGAGAGAGAGAGAGAGACTGGGAGTGTGAGAGAGAGAGATTGGGAGTGTGAGAGAGCGAGAGAGACTGGGAGTCTGAGAGAGAGAGATTGGGAGAGTGAGAGAGAGAGATTGAGAGTGTGAGAGAGAGAGACTGGGAGTGTGAGAGAGAGAGATTGGGAGTGTGTGAGAGAGAGATTGGGAGTAAGAGAGAGAGAGAGAGAGAGACTGGGAGTGTGAGAGAGAGAGAGAGATTGGGAGTGTGAGAGAGACAGAGTCTGGGAGTGAGAGAGAGAGAGAGACTGGGAGTGTGAGAGAGAGAGATTGGGAGTGTGAGAGAGAGATTGGGAGTGTGAGAGAGAGAGATTGGGAGCGTGAGAGAGAGAGACTGGGAGTGTCAGAGAGAGAGCCTGGGAGTGTGAGAGAGAGAGAGATTGGGAGTGTGAGAGAGAGAGAGATTGGGAGTGTGAGAGAGCAAGATTGGGAGTGTGAGAGCGAGAGAGACTGGGAGTGTGAGAGAGAGAAACTGGGAGTGTGAGAGAGAGAGATTGGGAGTGTGAGAGAGAGAGAGGTTGGGAGTGTGAGAGAGAGAGAGATTGGGAGTGTGAGAGAGAGAGATTTGGAGTGTGAGAGAGAGAGATTGGGAGTGTGAGAGAGAGAGATTGGGAGTGTGAGAGAGAGAGAGATTGGGAGTGTGAGAGAGAGAGAGAGATTGGGAGTGTGAGAGAGAGAGATTGGGAGTGTGAGAGAGAGAGATTGGGAGTGTGAGAGAGAGAGAGATTGGGAGTGTGAGAGAGAGAGAGATTGGGAGTGAGAGAGAGAGAGAGAGAGAGACTGGGAGTGTGAGAGGGAGAGAGATTGGGAGAGTGAGAGAGAGAGAGATTGGGAGTGTGAGAGAGAGAGAGAGATTGGGAATGTGAGAGAGAGAGATTGGGAGTGTGAGAGAGAGAGAGAGACTGGGAGTGAGAGAGAGAGAGATTGGGAGTGTGAGAGCGAGAGATTGGGATGTGAGAGAGAGATTGGGAGTGTGAGAGAGAGAGACTGGGAGTGAGAGAGAGAGAGATTGGGAGTGTGAGAGAGAGAGATTGGGAGTTTGAGAGAGAGAGAGATTGGGAGTGTGAGAGAGAGAGCGATTGGGAGTGTGTGAGAGAGAGAAAGAGAGACTGGGAGTGTGAGAGAGAGAGATTGGGAGTGAGAGAGAGAGAGAGACTGGGAGTCTGAGAGAGAGAAACTGGGAGTGTGAGAGAGAGAGATTGGGAGAGTGAGAGAGAGAGATTGGGAGTGTGAGAGAGAGAGAGAGAGAGATTGGGAGCGTGAGAGAGAGAGATTGGGAGTTTGAGAGAGAGAGAGATTGGGAGTGTGAGAGAGAGAGCGATTGGGAGTGAGAGAGCCAAACTATAGAACATCAGATCATATCTTCACCCTACAGACCCTAATTGACAAACACATCCATCAAAACAAAAGCAAAATCTACGCATGCTTTATAGATTTCCAGAAGGCTTTCGATTCCATCTGGCACGACGGTCTATTCCTGAAACTTATCGAAAGCGGGGTAGGGGGAAAAACATATGATGTAATTAAATCAATGTATACAAACAACAAATGTGCAGTTAAAATTGGAGACAAACAAACAAAATACTTCCCACAGGGGCGGGGGGTGACGCAGGGCTCGCCAATCTCACCGACACTCTTTAATATTTACATAAATGAATTAGCAAAACTACTTGAACAATCTACAGCACCCGGCCTCACCCTATATGAATCCAAGGTTAAATTCCTCCTCTATGCAGACGACCTGGTTCTGCTGTCACCAACTAAGGAGGGTCTACAGCAGAACCTGGATCTGCTGGAATCAGTCTGTCAGACCTGGGCCCTGACAACAAACCGCCAAAAAACCAAAGTCCTCGTGTTCCAACAAAGATCCAGACATCAGGGACCCAAAATAAATCTCTCACTAGGAACAACTAAAATCGAACAAACCACTAACTACACATACTTGGGCATAAAAATCAGCTCTACGAGAAATTTCAAACTGGCTGTGAATGAACTGAAAGAGAAAGCAAGAAGGGCTTTCTACGCCATTAAAAGATCAATCCAAATAGAAATCCCAATTAGCATTTGGCTCAAAATTTTCAAATCAGTAATTGAACCAATTGCACTCTATGGCAGTGAAGTGTGGGGACCGCTAACACAACAAGAATTTGCAAAATGGGACAAACACCCAATTGAGATCCTACATGCAGAATTCTGTAAAAGTATCCTCCGGACTCAAAGGAAAACCGTAAACAATGCATGCAGGGCAGAACTAGGCCAATTTCCACAAATAATTACTATCCAAAAAAGAGCCACCAAATTTTGGAAACACCTAAAAATGAGCAACCCCCACTGCTATCATTACGAAGCCTTGAAATGCCAAGAGAGGACCATAAAGAATAACTCCCTCAGTCAACTAGTCCTGGGACTCAGTGAAGCAACCACTAACACTACTAACAATAACCAGCCCCAGGACAGTGACATCGTAGCAGAGAGAATTCGACCCAACACAATTGTCACTAAAGAAAAGGAAAACTACCTGTCATATTGGGCAGAAACAACAAAAACCCAAAGCAAACTCAATTGCTACTTGGTCCTAAACAGACAATACAACATGGCTGAGTACCTGACCATGGTAAAGGATAACAAACTGAGAAAAACCTTGACAAGGTACAGACGTAGCGAACATAGCCTAGCAATCAATAAAGGCAGACACAGGCAGACCAGGCTGCCAAGAGAGGACAGGATATGCTCTCACTGCAGTCAGGGAGTAGTGGAGAGAGAGATGCACTTCCTCACAGCCTGTGGAAAATATCAGGGCATCAGGGAGAATTTCTACCAAAAATTCTCACAAATATGCCCTGAATTCAGAAATCTGAATGACGACCAAAAACTCCCATACCTACTGGGGGAGGAGAGAAGCTGTGTAGCACTGGCGGCACACTATGTTAGAGCTTGCCATGAACAGAGGGACAACCAGTAAACCTAAGAAAAGAGTATATATAAATAATGCGAATGTATATTTATACACTCAGGGATATACCTGTTTATACGCTGTATGAATAGAACTGCGTTTATGTGTTCAACCATAAATGTATTTTGATGCTTTGGCAACATAAGATGTACCTTATCATGCCAATAAAGCGATTTGAATTGAACTGAATTGAGAGAGAGAGAGAGAGAGAGAGACTGGGAGTGTGAGAGAGAGAGATTGGGAGTGTGAGAGAGAGAGAGAGACTGGGAGTGTGAGAGAGAGAAACTGGGAGTGTGAGAGAGAGAGATTGGGAGAGTGAGAGAGAGAGATTGGGAGTGTGAGAGAGAGAGAGAGATTGGGAGTTTGAGAGAGAGAGAGATTGGGAGTGTGAGAGAGAGAGATTGGGAGTGTGAGAGAGAGAGATTGGGAGTGTGAGAGAGAGATTGGGAGTGTGAGAGAGAGAGACTGGGAGTGTGAGAGAGAGAGATTGGGAGTGTGAGAGAGAGAGAGATTGGGAGTAAGAGAGAGAGAGAGAGAGAGACTGGGAGTGTGAGAGAGAGAGAGAGATTGGGAGTGTGAGAGAGACAGAGTCTGGGAGTGAGAGAGAGAGAGAGACTGGGAGTGTGAGAGAGAGAGATTGGGAGTGTGAGAGAGAGATTGGGAGTGTGAGAGAGAGAGATTGGGAGCGTGAGAGAGAGAGACTGGGAGTGTGAGAGAGAGAGCCTGGGAGTGTGAGAGAGAGAGAGATTGGGAGTGTGAGAGAGAGAGAGATTGGGAGTGTGAGAGAGCGAGATTGGGAGTGTGAGAGCGAGAGAGACTGGGAGTGTGAGAGAGAGAAACTGGGAGTGTGAGAGAGAGAGATTGGGAGTGTGAGAGAGAGAGAGGTTGGGAGTGTGAGAGAGAGAGAGATTGGGAGTGTGAGAGAGAGAGATTTGGAGTGTGAGAGAGAGAGATTGGGAGTGTGAGAGAGAGAGATTGGGAGTGTGAGAGAGAGAGAGATTGGGAGTGTGAGAGAGAGAGAGAGATTGGGAGTGTGAGAGAGAGAGATTGGGAGTGTGAGAGAGAGAGATTGGGAGTGTGAGAGAGAGAGAGATTGGGAGTGTGAGAGAGAGAGAGATTGGGAGTGAGAGAGAGAGAGAGAGAGAGACTAGGAGTGTGAGAGGGAGAGAGATTGGGAGAGTGAGAGAGAGAGATTGGGAGTGTGAGAGAGAGAGAGAGATTGGGAATGTGAGAGAGAGAGATTGGGAGTGTGAGAGCGAGAGATTGGGATGTGAGAGAGAGATTGGGAGTGTGAGAGAGAGAGACTGGGAGTGAGAGAGAGAGAGATTGGGAGTGTGAGAGAGAGAGATTGGGAGTTTGAGAGAGAGAGAGATTGGGAGTGTGAGAGAGAGAGCGATTGGGAGTGTGTGAGAGAGAGAAAGAGAGACTGGGAGTGTGAGAGAGAGAGATTGGGAGTGAGAGAGAGAGAGAGACTGGGAGTCTGAGAGAGAGAAACTGGGAGTGTGAGAGAGAGAGATTGGGAGAGTGAGAGAGAGAGATTGGGAGTGTGAGAGAGAGAGAGAGAGAGATTGGGAGCGTGAGAGAGAGAGATTGGGAGTTTGAGAGAGAGAGAGATTGGGAGTGTGAGAGAGAGAGCGATTGGGAGTGAGAGAGCCAAACTATAGAACATCAGATCATATCTTCACCCTACAGACCCTAATTGACAAACACATCCATCAAAACAAAAGCAAAATCTACGCATGCTTTATAGATTTCCAGAAGGCTTTCGATTCCATCTGGCACGACGGTCTATTCCTGAAACTTATCGAAAGCGGGTTGGGGGAAAAACATATGATGTAATTAAATCAATGTATACAAACAACAAATGTGCAGTTAAAATTGGAGACAAACAAACAAAATACTTCCCACAGGGGCGGGGGGTGACGCAGGGCTCGCCAATCTCACCGACACTCTTTAATATTTACATAAATGAATTAGCAAAACTACTTGAACAATCTACAGCACCCGGCCTCACCCTATATGAATCCAAGGTTAAATTCCTCCTCTATGCAGACGACCTGGTTCTGCTGTCACCAACTAAGGAGGGTCTACAGCAGAACCTGGATCTGCTGGAATCAGCCTGTCAGACCTGGGCCCTGACAACAAACCGCCAAAAAACCAAAGTCCTCGTGTTCCAACAAAGATCCAGACATCAGGGACCCAAAATAAATCTCTCACTAGGAACAACTAAAATCGAACAAACCACTAACTACACATACTTGGGCATAAAAATCAGCTCTACGAGAAATTTCAAACTGGCTGTGAATGAACTGAAAGAGAAAGCAAGAAGGGCTTTCTACGCCATTAAAAGATCAATCCAAATAGAAATCCCAATTAGCATTTGGCTCAAAATTTTCAAATCAGTAATTGAACCAATTGCACTCTATGGCAGTGAAGTGTGGGGACCGCTAACACAACAAGAATTTGCAAAATGGGACAAACACCCAATTGAGATCCTACATGCAGAATTCTGTAAAAGTATCCTCCGGACTCAAAGGAAAACCGTAAACAATGCATGCAGGGCAGAACTAGGCCAATTTCCACAAATAATTACTATCCAAAAAAGAGCCACCAAATTTTGGAAACACCTAAAAATGAGCAACCCCCACTGCTATCATTACGAAGCCTTGAAATGCCAAGAGAGGACCATAAAGAATAACTCCCTCAGTCAACTAGTCCTGGGACTCAGTGAAGCAACCACTAACACTACTAACAATAACCAGCCCCAGGACAGTGACATCGTAGCAGAGAGAATTCGACCCAACACAATTGTCACTAAAGAAAAGGAAAACTACCTGTCATATTGGGCAGAAACAACAAAAACCCAAAGCAAACTCAATTGCTACTTGGTCCTAAACAGACAATACAACATGGCTGAGTACCTGACCATGGTAAAGGATAACAAACTGAGAAAAACCTTGACAAGGTACAGACGTAGCGAACATAGCCTAGCAATCAATAAAGGCAGACACAGGCAGACCAGGCTGCCAAGAGAGGACAGGATATGCTCTCACTGCAGTCAGGGAGTAGTGGAGAGAGAGATGCACTTCCTCACAGCCTGTGGAAAATATCAGGGCATCAGGGAGAATTTCTACCAAAAATTCTCACAAATATGCCCTGAATTCAGAAATCTGAATGACGACCAAAAACTCCCATACCTACTGGGGGAGGAGAGAAGCTGTGTAGCACTGGCGGCACACTATGTTAGAGCTTGCCATGAACAGAGGGACAACCAGTAAACCTAAGAAAAGAGTATATATAAATAATGCGAATGTATATTTATACACTCAGGGATATACCTGTTTATACACTGTATGAATAGAACTGCGTTTATGTGTTCAACCATAAATGTATTTTGATGCTTTGGCAACATAAGATGTACCTTATCATGCCAATAAAGCGATTTGAATTGAACTGAATTGAGAGAGAGAGAGAGAGAGAGAGACTGGGAGTGTGAGAGAGAGAGATTGGGAGTGTGAGAGAGAGAGAGAGACTGGGAGTGTGAGAGAGAGAAACTGGGAGTGTGAGAGAGAGAGATTGGGAGAGTGAGAGAGAGAGATTGGGAGTGTGAGAGAGAGAGAGAGATTGGGAGTTTGAGAGAGAGAGAGATTGGGAGTGTGAGAGAGAGAGATTGGGAGTGTGAGAGAGAGAGATTGGGAGTGTGAGAGAGAGATTGGGAGTGTGAGAGAGAGAGATTGGGAGTGTGTGAGAGAGAGAGAGATTGGGAGCGTGAGAGAGAGAGAGATTGGGAGTGTGAGAGAGAGAGCGATTGGGAGTGAGAGAGAGAGAGAGACTGGGAGTGTGAGAGAGAGAGATTGGGAGTGTGAGAGAGCGAGAGAGACTGGGAGTCTGAGAGAGAGAGATTGGGAGAGTGAGAGAGAGAGATTGAGAGTGTGAGAGAGAGAGAGATTGGGAGTCTGAGAGAGAGAGATTGGGAGTGTGAGAGAGAGATTGGGAGTGTGAGAAAGAGAGATTGGGAGTGTGAGAGAGAGATTGGGAGTGTGAGAGAGAGAGATTGGGAGTGTGTGAGAGAGAGAGAGATTGGGAGTGTGAGAGAGAGAGGGATTGGGAGTGAGAGAGAGAGAGAGAGAGAGAGAGAGAGACTGGGAGTGTGAGAGAGAGAGAGACTGGGAGTGTGAGAGAGAGAGACTGGGAGTGTGAGAGAGAGAGATTGGGAGTGTGTGAGAGAGAGAGAGATTGGGAGTAAGAGAGAGAGAGAGAGAGAGACTGGGAGTGTGAGAGAGAGAGAGAGATTGGGAGTGTGAGAGAGACAGAGTCTGGGAGTGAGAGAGAGAGAGAGACTGGGAGTGCGGGAGAGAGAGAGATTGGGAGTGTGAGAGAGAGATTGGGAGTGTGAGAGAGAGAGATTGGGAGCGTGAGAGAGAGAGACTGGGAGTGTGAGAGAGAGAGCCTGGGAGTGTGAGAGAGAGAGAGATTGGGAGTGTGAGAGAGCGAGATTGGGAGTGTGAGAGCGAGAGAGACTGGGAGTGTGAGAGTGAGAAACTGGGAGTGTGAGAGAGAGAGATTGGGAGTGTGAGAGAGAGAGAGGTTGGGAGTGTGAGAGAGAGAGATTGGGAGTGTGAGAGAGAGATTGGGAGTGTGAGAGAGAGAGAGAGATTGGGAGCGTGAGAGAGAGAGAGATTGGGAGTGTGAGAGAGAGAGCGATTGGGAGTGAGAGAGAGAGAGAGACTGGGAGTGTGAGAGAGAGAGATTGGGAGTGTGAGAGAGCGAGAGAGACTGGGAGTCTGAGAGAGAGAGATTGGGAGAGTGAGAGAGAGAGATTGAGAGTGTGAGAGAGAGAGACTGGGAGTGTGAGAGAGAGAGATTGGGAGTGTGAGAGAGAGAGAGATTGGGAGTAAGAGAGAGAGAGAGAGAGAGACTGGGAGTGTGAGAGAGAGAGAGAGATTGGGAGTGTGAGAGAGACAGAGTCTGGGAGTGAGAGAGAGAGAGAGACTGGGAGTGTGAGAGAGAGAGATTGGGAGTGTGAGAGAGAGATTGGGAGTGTGAGAGAGAGAGATTGGGAGCGTGAGAGAGAGAGACTGGGAGTGTGAGAGAGAGAGCCTGGGAGTGTGAGAGAGAGAGAGATTGGGAGTGTGAGAGAGAGAGAGATTGGGAGTGTGAGAGAGCGAGATTGGGAGTGTGAGAGCGAGAGAGACTGGGAGTGTGAGAGAGAGAAACTGGGAGTGTGAGAGAGAGAGATTGGGAGTGTGAGAGAGAGAGAGGTTGGGAGTGTGAGAGAGAGAGAGATTGGGAGTGTGAGAGAGAGAGATTTGGAGTGTGAGAGAGAGAGATTGGGAGTGTGAGAGAGAGAGATTGGGAGTGTGAGAGAGAGAGAGATTGGGAGTGTGAGAGAGAGAGAGAGATTGGGAGTGTGAGAGAGAGAGATTGGGAGTGTGAGAGAGAGAGATTGGGAGTGTGAGAGAGAGAGAGATTGGGAGTGTGAGAGAGAGAGAGATTGGGAGTGAGAGAGAGAGAGAGAGAGAGACTGGGAGTGTGAGAGGGAGAGAGATTGGGAGAGTGAGAGAGAGAGATTGGGAGTGTGAGAGAGAGAGAGAGATTGGGAATGTGAGAGAGAGAGATTGGGAGTGTGAGAGCGAGAGATTGGGATGTGAGAGAGAGATTGGGAGTGTGAGAGAGAGAGACTGGGAGTGAGAGAGAGAGAGATTGGGAGTGTGAGAGAGAGAGATTGGGAGTTTGAGAGAGAGAGAGATTGGGAGTGTGAGAGAGAGAGCAATTGGGAGTGTGTGAGAGAGAGAAAGAGAGACTGGGAGTGTGAGAGAGAGAGATTGGGAGTGAGAGAGAGAGAGAGACTGGGAGTCTGAGAGAGAGAAACTGGGAGTGTGAGAGAGAGAGATTGGGAGAGTGAGAGAGAGAGATTGGGAGTGTGAGAGAGAGAGAGAGAGAGATTGGGAGCGTGAGAGAGAGAGATTGGGAGTTTGAGAGAGAGAGAGATTGGGAGTGTGAGAGAGAGAGCGATTGGGAGTGAGAGAGCCAAACTATAGAACATCAGATCATATCTTCACCCTACAGACCCTAATTGACAAACACATCCATCAAAACAAAAGCAAAATCTACGCATGCTTTATAGATTTCCAGAAGGCTTTCGATTCCATCTGGCACGACGGTCTATTCCTGAAACTTATCGAAAGCGGGGTAGGGGGAAACACATATGATGTAATTAAATCAATGTATACAAACAACAAATGTGCAGTTAAAATTGGAGACAAACAAACAAAATACTTCCCACAGGGGCGGGGGGTGACGCAGGGCTCGCCAATCTCACCGACACTCTTTAATATTTACATAAATGAATTAGCAAAACTACTTGAACAATCTACAGCACCCGGCCTCACGCTATATGAATCCAAGGTTAAATTCCTCCTCTATGCAGACGACCTGGTTCTGCTGTCACCAACTAAGGAGGGTCCATAGCAGAACCTGGATCTGCTGGAATCAGTCTGTCAGACCTGGACCCTGACAACAAACCTCCAAAAAACCAAAGTCCTCGTGTTCCAACAAAGATCCAGACATCAGGGACCCAAAATAAATCTCTCACAAGGAACAACTAAAATCGAACAAACCACTAACTACACATACTTGGGCATAAAAATCAGCTCTACGAGAAATTTCAAACTGGCTGTGAATGAACTGAAAGAGAAAGCAAGAAGGGCTTTCTACGCCATTAAAAGATCAATCCAAATAGAAATCCCAATTAGCATTTGGCTCAAAATTTTCAAATCAGTAATTGAACCAATTGCACTCTATGGCAGTGAAGTGTGGGGACCGCTAACACAACAGGAATTTGCAAAATGGGACAAACACCCAATTGAGATCCTACATGCAGAATTCTGTAAAAGTATCCTCCGGACTCAAAGGAAAACCGTAAACAATGCATGCAGGGCAGAACTAGGCCAATTTCCACAAATAATTACTATCCAAAAAAGAGCCACCAAATTTTGGAAACACCTAAAAATGAGCAACCCCCACTGCTATCATTACGAAGCCTTGAAATGCCAAGAGAGGACCATAAAGAATAACTCCCTCAGTCAACTAGTCCTGGGACTCAGTGAAGCAACCACTAACACTACTAACAATAACCAGCCCCAGGACAGTGACATCGTAGCAGAGAGAATTCGACCCAACACAATTGTCACTAAACAAAAGGAAAAATACCTGTCATATTGGGCAGAAACAACAAAAACCCAAAGCAAACTCAATTGCTACTTGGCCCTAAACAGACAATACAACATGGCTGAGTACCTGACCATGGTAAAGGATAACAAACTGAGAAAAACCTTGACAAGGTACAGACGTAGCGAACATAGCCTAGCGATCAAAAAAGGCAGACACAGGCAGACCAGGCTGCCAAGAGAGGACAGGATATGCTCTCACTGCAGTCAGGGAGTAGTGGAGAGAGAGATGCACTTCCTCACAGCCTGTGGAAAATATCAGGGCATCAGGGAGAATTTCTACCAAAAATTCTCACAAATATGCCCTGAATTCAGAAATCTAAATGACGACCAAAAACTCCCATACCTACTGGGGGAGGAGAGAAGCTGTGTAGCACTGGCGGCACACTATGTTAGAGCTTGACATGAACAGAGGGACAACCAGTAAACCTAAGAAAAGAGTATATATAAATAATGCGAATGTATATTTATACACTCAGGGATATACCTGTTTATACACTGTATGAATAGAACTGCGTTTATGTGTTCAACCATAAATGTATTTTGATGCTTTGGCAACATAAGATGTACCTTATCATGCCAATAAAGCGATTTGAATTGAACTGAATTGAGAGAGAGAGAGAGAGAGAGAGACTGGGAGTGTGAGAGAGAGAGATTGGGAGTGTGAGAGAGAGAGAGAGACTGGGAGTGTGAGAGAGAGAAACTGGGAGTGTGAGAGAGAGAGATTGGGAGAGTGAGAGAGAGAGATTGGGAGTGTGAGAGAGAGAGAGAGATTGGGAGTTTGAGAGAGAGAGAGATTGGGAGTGTGAGAGAGAGAGATTGGGAGTGTGAGAGAGAGAGATTGGGAGTGTGAGAGAGAGATTGGGAGTGTGAGAGAGAGAGATTGGGAGTGTGTGAGAGAGAGAGAGATTGGGAGCGTGAGAGAGAGAGAGATTGGGAGTGTGAGAGAGAGAGCGATTGGGAGTGAGAGAGAGAGAGAGACTGGGAGTGTGAGAGAGAGAGATTGGGAGTGTGAGAGAGCGAGAGAGACTGGGAGTCTGAGAGAGAGAGATTGGGAGAGTGAGAGAGAGAGATTGAGAGTGTGAGAGAGAGAGAGATTGGGAGTCTGAGAGAGAGAGATTGGGAGTGTGAGAGAGAGATTGGGAGTGTGAGAAAGAGAGATTGGGAGTGTGAGAGAGAGATTGGGAGTGTGAGAGAGAGAGATTGGGAGTGTGTGAGAGAGAGAGAGATTGGGAGTGTGAGAGAGAGAGGGATTGGGAGTGAGAGAGAGAGAGAGAGAGAGAGAGAGAGACTGGGAGTGTGAGAGAGAGAGAGACTGGGAGTGTGAGAGAGAGAGACTGGGAGTGTGAGAGAGAGAGATTGGGAGTGTGTGAGAGAGAGAGAGATTGGGAGTAAGAGAGAGAGAGAGAGAGAGACTGGGAGTGTGAGAGAGAGAGAGAGATTGGGAGTGTGAGAGAGACAGAGTCTGGGAGTGAGAGAGAGAGAGAGACTGGGAGTGCGGGAGAGAGAGAGATTGGGAGTGTGAGAGAGAGATTGGGAGTGTGAGAGAGAGAGATTGGGAGCGTGAGAGAGAGAGACTGGGAGTGTGAGAGAGAGAGGCTGGGAGTGTGAGAGAGAGAGAGATTGGGAGTGTGAGAGAGCGAGATTGGGAGTGTGAGAGCGAGAGAGACTGGGAGTGTGAGAGTGAGAAACTGGGAGTGTGAGAGAGAGAGATTGGGAGTGTGAGAGAGAGAGAGGTTGGGAGTGTGAGAGAGAGAGAGATTGGGAGTGTGAGAGAGAGAGATTTGGAGTGAGAGAGAGAGAGATTGGGAGTGTGAGAGAGAGAGATTGGGAGTGTGAGAGAGAGATTGGGAGTGTGAGAGAGAGAGAGAGATTGGGAGCGTGAGAGAGAGAGAGATTGGGAGTGTGAGAGAGAGAGCGATTGGGAGTGAGAGAGAGAGAGAGACTGGGAGTGTGAGAGAGAGAGATTGGGAGTGTGAGAGAGCGAGAGAGACTGGGAGTCTGAGAGAGAGAGATTGGGAGAGTGAGAGAGAGAGATTGGGAGTGTGAGAGCGAGAGATTGGGATGTGAGAGAGAGATTGGGAGTGTGAGAGAGAGAGACTGGGAGTGAGAGAGAGAGAGATTGGGAGTGTGAGAGAGAGAGATTGGGAGTTTGAGAGAGAGAGAGATTGGGAGTGTGAGAGAGAGAGCGATTGGGAGTGTGTGAGAGAGAGAAAGAGAGACTGGGAGTGTGAGAGAGAGAGATTGGGAGTGAGAGAGAGAGAGAGACTGGGAGTCTGAGAGAGAGAAACTGGGAGTGTGAGAGAGAGAGATTGGGAGAGTGAGAGAGAGAGATTCGGAGTGTGAGAGAGAGAGAGAGAGAGATTGGGAGCGTGAGAGAGAGAGATTGGGAGTTTGAGAGAGAGAGAGATTGGGAGTGTGAGAGAGAGAGCGATTGGGAGTGAGAGAGCCAAACTATAGAACATCAGATCATATCTTCACCCTACAGACCCTAATTGACAAACACATCCATCAAAACAAAAGCAAAATCTACGCATGCTTTATAGATTTCCAGAAGGCTTTCGATTCCATCTGGCACGACGGTCTATTCCTGAAACTTATCGAAAGCGGGGTAGGGGGAAAAACATATGATGTAATTAAATCAATGTATACAAACAACAAATGTGCAGTTAAAATTGGAGACAAACAAACAAAATACTTCCCACAGGGGCGGGGGGTGACGCAGGGCTCGCCAATCTCACCGACACTCTTTAATATTTACATAAATGAATTAGCAAAACTACTTGAACAATCTACAGCACCCGGCCTCACGCTATATGAATCCAAGGTTAAATTCCTCCTCTATGCAGACGACCTGGTTCTGCTGTCACCAACTAAGGAGGGTCCATAGCAGAACCTGGATCTGCTGGAATCAGTCTGTCAGACCTGGACCCTGACAACAAACCTCCAAAAAACCAAAGTCCTCGTGTTCCAACAAAGATCCAGACATCAGGGACCCAAAATAAATCTCTCACAAGGAACAACTAAAATCGAACAAACCACTAACTACACATACTTGGGCATAAAAATCAGCTCTACGAGAAATTTCAAACTGGCTGTGAATGAACTGAAAGAGAAAGCAAGAAGGGCTTTCTACGCCATTAAAAGATCAATCCAAATAGAAATCCCAATTAGCATTTGGCTCAAAATTTTCAAATCAGTAATTGAACCAATTGCACTCTATGGCAGTGAAGTGTGGGGACCGCTAACACAACAGGAATTTGCAAAATGGGACAAACACCCAATTGAGATCCTACATGCAGAATTCTGTAAAAGTATCCTCCGGACTCAAAGGAAAACCGTAAACAATGCATGCAGGGCAGAACTAGGCCAATTTCCACAAATAATTACTATCCAAAAAAGAGCCACCAAATTTTGGAAACACCTAAAAATGAGCAACCCCCACTGCTATCATTACGAAGCCTTGAAATGCCAAGAGAGGACCATAAAGAATAACTCCCTCAGTCAACTAGTCCTGGGACTCAGTGAAGCAACCACTAACACTACTAACAATAACCAGCCCCAGGACAGTGACATCGTAGCAGAGAGAATTCGACCCAACACAATTGTCACTAAACAAAAGGAAAAATACCTGTCATATTGGGCAGAAACAACAAAAACCCAAAGCAAACTCAATTGCTACTTGGCCCTAAACAGACAATACAACATGGCTGAGTACCTGACCATGGTAAAGGATAACAAACTGAGGAAAACCTTGACAAGGTACAGACGTAGCGAACATAGCCTAGCGATCAAAAAAGGCAGACACAGGCAGACCAGGCTGCCAAGAGAGGACAGGATATGCTCTCACTGCAGTCAGGGAGTAGTGGAGAGAGAGATGCACTTCCTCACAGCCTGTGGAAAATATCAGGGCATCAGGGAGAATTTCTACCAAAAATTCTCACAAATATGCCCTGAATTCAGAAATCTGAATGACGACCAAAAACTCCCATACCTACTGGGGGAGGAGAGAAGCTGTGTAGCACTGGCGGCACACTATGTTAGAGCTTGACATGAACAGAGGGACAACCAGTAAACCTAAGAAAAGAGTATATATAAATAATGCGAATGTATATTTATACACTCAGGGATATACCTGTTTATACACTGTATGAATAGAACTGCGTTTATGTGTTCAACCATAAATGTATTTTGATGCTTTGGCAACATAAGATGTACCTTATCATGCCAATAAAGCGATTTGAATTGAACTGAATTGAGAGAGAGAGAGAGAGAGAGAGACTGGGAGTGTGAGAGAGAGAGATTGGGAGTGTGAGAGAGAGAAACTGGGAGTGTGAGACAAATTGGAGACAAACGCACCGATTTCTTCACCCAGAGAAGAGGCGTCCGGCAGGGCTGCAATTTGAGCCCGACCCTGTTCAACATATACATAAATGAATTAGCAGACATGCTGGAGCAAAGCGAGTCACCAGGTCTCCGTCTCCTGGATGGAGAAGTAAAGTCCCTGTTCTATGCGGACGACCTGGTTCTGCTGTCTCCCACAGAACAGGGATTACAGCAACAACTAGACCAACTCGACAAATACTGCCAAAATTGGGCTCTAACAGTAAATCTAAAGAAAACCAACATCATGATTTTTCAGAAAAGACCCAGATGTCAGGAAAACAAATACCAGTTTACCCTCAGTGATACCACTATAGGACACACTATGAGCTACACCTACCTTGGTCTAACTATTACAGCATCAGGGAGCTTCAGCATAGCAGTGAATGCACTAAAAGAAAAAGCCCGAAGAGCCCTATATGCAATAAAAAGAAAATTCTACAACATCCAAATCCCAATCAAAATCTGGCTCAAAATTTTTGACAGCATAATCCTGCCCATTGCACTGTACGGTAGTGAAGTATGGGGCCCGCTAAATCACCAAAGCTACACTAAATGGGAAAAACACACAATAGAAGCCCTACATGCAGAATTCTGCCGAAGCATCCTTCGCACCCAAAGAAAAACGCCAACAAATGCATGCAGAGCCGAACTAGGCAGATACCCACTGATAATAAACATCCAAAAACGAGCACTAAACTTCCTAAATCACCTCAAATCTAGCTCCCCAGACACCCTTCATTTCAAAGCCTTTCAGACCCAAGAGCTAAACCCAGAAAAGAGTCCCCTGAGTCAGCTGCTACTGAAACTAAATACTCAGCCGGACCCTGACCAGCCCCAGACCAACACAGCCGTCCAAACACCAATCCGAGTGAACCAAATCATTAAAAAATGCAAAGAAACCTACCTGGAACATTGGAACAAAATAACCGAAAGCCAAAGCAGATTAGAATGTTACCGGGCCCTAAAAAGAGAATATAAACTGGCAGACTACCTCACGACCATCAGAGACACAAAACAGAGACAGACCCTCACCAGGTACAGACTAAGCGACCACCAACTGAAAATTGAAAAAGGCAGATACAAGAAATCCTGGCAGCCTAGAGAGAATAGAATATGCGATCAATGTCTGGCTGGCGAGGTTGAAACAGAAATGCATTTCCTCCTAAAATGCGAAAAATTCAACACATCAAGAAACATATTATTCAACAAGCTAAGCCAAACAACCCCAGATTTCAAGGAATTGGATGATCTGTCAAAATTGAGATTAGTCCTAGGAGAAGGAGACAGACCATACCTTGGGGCTAAATATGTAACAACATGTCACAACCTGAGGACTGTTTAAAAGTAAGACTGTTTAAAATTAATATTGAACGTACCAAATGAAGTAGAAAGACTGTTTAAAATTAATATTGTTTAAAAGTAATATTGTATATACCCAACAAATGTCAAATCGATTGACACCTACAGAATGTTGGAAAACTGTACCTTTTTGCTATGTAAGCTTTGGCAATATGGTTCTCTGTAAACTTTCATGCCAATAAAGCATTTGAACTGAACTGAACTGAACTGAGATTGGGAGAGTGAGAGAGAGAGATTGGGAGTGTGAGAGAGAGAGAGAGATTGGGAGTTTGAGAGAGAGAGAGATTGGGAGTGTGAGAGAGAGAGAGATTGGGAGTGTGAGAGAGAGAGATTGGGAGTGTGAGAGAGAGATTGGGAGTGTGAGAGAGAGAGATTGGGAGTGTGTGAGAGAGAGAGAGATTGGGAGCGTGAGAGAGAGAGAGATTGGGAGTGTGAGAGAGAGAGCGATTGGGAGTGAGAGAGAGAGAGAGACTGGGAGTGTGAGAGAGAGAGATTGGGAGTGTGAGAGAGCGAGAGAGACTGGGAGTCTGAGAGAGAGAGATTGGGAGAGTGAGAGAGAGATTGAGAGTGTGAGAGAGAGAGAGATTGGGAGTCTGAGAGAGAGAGATTGGGAGTGTGAGAGAGAGATTGGGAGTGTGAGAAAGAGAGATTGGGAGTGTGAGAGAGAGATTGGGAGTGTGAGAGAGAGAGATTGGGAGTGTGTGAGAGAGAGAGAGATTGGGAGTGTGAGAGAGAGAGAGATTGGGAGTGAGAGAGAGAAAGAGAGAGAGAGAGAGTCTGGGAGTGTGAGAGAGAGAGAGACTGGGAGTGTGAGAGAGAGAGACTGGGAGTGTGAGAGAGAGAGATTGGGAGTATGTGAGAGAGAGAGAGATTGGGAGTAAGAGAGAGAGAGAGAGAGAGACTGGGAGTGTGAGAGAGAGAGAGAGATTGGGAGTGTGAGAGAGACAGAGTCTGGGAGTGAGAGAGAGAGAGAGACTGGGAGTGTGAGAGAGAGAGATTGGGAGTGTGAGAGAGAGATTGGGAGTGTGAGAGAGAGAGATTGGGAGCGTGAGAGAGAGAGACTGGGAGTGTGAGAGAGAGAGCCTGGGAGTGTGAGAGAGAGAGAGATTGGGAGTGTGAGAGAGCGAGATTGGGAGTGTGAGAGCGAGAGAGACTGGGAGTGTGAGAGAGAGAAACTGGGAGTGTGAGAGAGAGAGATTGGGAGTGTGAGAGAGAGAGAGGTTGGGAGTGTGAGAGAGAGAGAGATTGGGAGTGTGAGAGAGAGAGCGATTGGGAGTGAGAGAGAGAGAGAGACTGGGAGTGTGAGAGAGAGAGATTGGGAGTGTGAGAGAGCGAGAGAGACTGGGAGTCTGAGAGAGAGAGATTGGGAGAGTGAGAGAGAGAGATTGAGAGTGTGAGAGAGAGAGACTGGGAGTGTGAGAGAGAGAGATTGGGAGTGTGTGAGAGAGAGAGAGATTGGGAGTAAGAGAGAGAGAGAGAGAGAGACTGGGAGTGTGAGAGAGAGAGAGAGAGATTGGGAGTGTGAGAGAGACAGAGTCTGGGAGTGAGAGAGAGAGAGAAACTGGGAGTGTGAGAGAGAAAGATTGGGAGTGTGAGAGAGAGATTGGGAGTGTGAGAGAGAGAGATTGGGAGCGTGAGAGAGAGAGACTGGGAGTGTGAGAGAGAGAGCCTGGGAGTGTGAGAGAGAGAGAGATTGGGAGTGTGAGAGAGAGAGAGGTTGGGAGTGTGAGAGAGCGAGATTGGGAGTGTGAGAGCGAGAGAGACTGGGAGTGTGCGAGAGAGAAACTGGGAGTGTGAGAGAGAGAGATTGGGAGTGTGAGAGAGAGAGCGGTTGGGAGTGTGAGAGAGAGAGAGATTGGGAGTGTGAGAGAGAGAGATTTGGAGTGTGAGAGAGAGAGATTGGGAGTGTGAGAGAGAGAGATTGGGAGTGTGAGAGAGAGAGAGATTGGGAGTGTGAGAGAGAGAGAGAGATTGGGAGTGTGAGAGAGAGAGATTGGGAGTGTGAGAGAGAGAGATTGGGAGTGTGAGAGAGAGAGAGATTGGGAGTGTGAGAGAGAGAGAGATTGGGAGTGAGAGAGAGAGAGAGAGAGAGACTGGGAGTGTGAGAGGGAGAGAGATTGGGAGAGTGAGAGAGAGATTGGGAGTGTGAGAGAGAGAGAGAGATTGGGAATGTGAGAGAGAGAGATTGGGAGTGTGAGAGAGAGAGAGAGACTGGGAGTGAGAGAGAGAGAGATTGGGAGTGTGAGAGCGAGAGATTGGGATGTGAGAGAGAGATTGGGAGTGTGAGAGAGAGAGACTGGGAGTGAGAGAGAGAGAGATTGGGAGTGTGAGAGAGAGAGAGACATTGGGAGTGTGAGAGAGAGAGATTGGGAGTGTGAGAGAGAGAGAGACTGGGAGTGAGAGAGAGAGATTGGGAGTGTGAGAGCGAGAGATTGGGAGTGTGAGAGAGAGAGATTGGGAGTGTGAGACAGAGAGAGAGCTTGGGGGCGTGAGCAAGAGAGAGATTGGGAGTGTGAGAGGGAGAGAGATTGGGAGTGTGAGAGAGAGAGATTGGGAGTGTGAGAGAGAGAGAGAGACTGGGAGTCCGAGAGAGAGAAACTGGGAGTGTGAGAGTGAGAGATTGGGAGAGTGAGAGAGAGAGATTGTGAGTGTGAGAGAGAGAGATTGGGAGTGTGAGAGAGAGAGAGATTGGGAGTGAGAGAGAGAGAGAGAGAGAGAGACTGGGAGTGTGAGAGGGAGATAGATTGGGAGAGTGAGAGAGAGAGATTGGGTGTGTGAGAGAGAGAGATTGGGAGTGTGAGAGAGAAATTGGGAGTGTGTGCGAGAGAGAGACTGGGAGTGAGAGAGAGAGATTGGGAGTGTGTGAGAGGTTGGGAGTGTGAGAAAGAGAGACTGGGAGTGTGTGAGAGAGAGAGACTGGGAGTGTGAGACACAGATTGGGAGCGTGAGAGAGCGAGAGAGATTGGGAGTGAGAGAGAGAGATTGGGAGTGTGAGAGGGAGAGAGAGATTGGGAGTGTGAGAGAGAGAGAGACTGGGAGTGTGAGAGAGAGAGAGAGATTGGGAGCGTGAGAGAGAGAGAGATTGTGAGTTTGAGAGAGGGAGAAATTGGGAGTGTGAGAGAGAGAGCGATTGTGAGTGAGAGAGAGAGAGAGACTGGGAGTGTGAGAGAGAGAGATTGGGAGTGTGAGAGAGAGAGAGAGACCGGGAGTCTGAGAGAGAGAAACTGGGAGTGTGAGAGAGAGAGATTGGCAGAGTGAGAGAGAGAGATTGGGAGTGTGAAAGAGAGAGAGATTGGGAGTCTGAGAGAGAGAGATTGGATGTGTGAGAGAGAGAGATTGGGCGTGTGAGAGAGAGAGATTGGGAGTGTGAGAGAGAGATTCGGAGTGTGAGAGAGAGAGATTGGGAGTGTGAGAGAGAGAGAGAGATTGGGAGTGTGAGAGAGAGAGAGAGATTGGGAGTGTGAGAGGGAGAGAGATTGGGAGTGTGTGAGGGAGAGAGAGAGATTGGGAGTGTGAGAGAGAGAAAGATTGGGAGTGAGAGAGAGAGAGAGAGAGAGACTGGGAGTGTGAGAGAGAGAGAGACTGGGAGTGTGAGAGAGAGAGACTGGGAGTGTGAGAGAGAGAGATTGGGAGTGTGTGAGAGAGAGAGAGAGATTGGGAGTGAGAGAGAGAGAGAGACTGGGAGTGTGAGAGAGAGAGAGAGATTGGGAGTGTGAGAGAGACAGAGACTGGGAGTGAGAGAGAGAGAGAGACTGGGTGTGTGAGAGAGAGAGATTGGGAATGTGAGAGTGACATTGGGAGTGTGAGAGAGAGAGAGATTGGGAGCGTGAGAGAGAGAGACTGGGAGTGTGAGAGAGAGAGACTGGGAGTGTGAGAGAGAGAGAGATTGGGAGTGTGAGAGAGAGAGAGATTGGGAGTGTGAGAGAGAGAGATTGGGAGTGTGAGTGAGAGAGAGAGAGAGATTGGGAGTGTGTGAGAGAGAGATTGGGAGTGTGAGAAAGAGAGACTGGGAGTGTGTGAGAGAGAGAGACTGGGAGCGTGAGAGAGCGAGAGAGATTGGGAGTGAGAGAGAGGGAGATTGGGAGTGTGAGAGAGAGAGAGACTGGGAGTGTGTGAGAGAGAGAGACTGGGAGTGAGAGAGAGAGAGATTGGGAGTGTGAGAGAGAGAGATTGGGAGTGTGAGAGAGAGAGAGAGATTGGGAGCGTGAGAGAGAAAGAGATTGGGAGTTTGAGAGAGAGAGATTGGGAGTGTGAGAGAGAGAGATTGGGAGTGTGAGAGAGAGAGAGAATCTGGGAGTGTGAGAGAGAGAGAGACTGGGAGTGTGAGAGAGAGAGAGACTGGGAGTGTGTGAGAGAGAGAGACTGGGAGTGAGAGAGAGAGAGATTGGGAGTGAGAGAGAGAGAGATTGGGAGTGTGAGAGAGAGAGATTGGGAGTGTGAGAGAGAGAGATTGGGAGTGTGAGAGAGCGAGAGAGACTGGGAGTCTGAGAGAGAGAGATTGGGAGAGTGAGAGAGAGAGATTGAGAGTGTGAGAGAGAGAGACTGGGAGTGTGAGAGAGAGAGATTGGGAGTGTGTGAGAGAGAGAGAGATTGGGAGTAAGAGAGAGAGAGAGAGAGAGAGACTGGGAGTGTGAGAGAGAGAGAGAGATTGGGAGTGTGAGAGAGACAGAGTCTGGGAGTGAGAGAGAGAGAGAGACTGGGAGTGTGAGAGAGAAAGATTGGGAGTGTGAGAGAGAGATTGGGAGTGTGAGAGAGAGAGATTGGGAGCGTGAGAGAGAGAGAGACTGGGAGTGTGAGAGAGAGAGCCTGGGAGTGTGAGAGAGAGAGAGATTGGGAGTGTGAGAGAGAGAGAGATTGGGAGTGTGAGAGAGCGAGATTGGGAGTGTGAGAGCGAGAGAGACTGGGAGTGTGCGAGAGAGAAACTGGGAGTGTGAGAGAGAGAGAGAGATTTGGAGTGTGAGAGAGAGAGATTGGGAGTGTGAGAGAGAGAGATTGGGAGTGTGAGAGAGAGAGAGATTGGGAGTGTGAGAGAGAGAGAGAGATTGGGAGTGTGAGAGAGAGAGATTGGGAGTGTGAGAGAGAGAGATTGGGAGTGTGAGAGAGAGAGAGATTGGGAGTGAGAGAGAGAGAGATTGGGAGTGTGAGAGCGAGAGATTGGGATGTGAGAGAGAGATTGGGAGTGTGAGAGAGAGAGACTGGGAGTGAGAGAGAGAGAGATTGGGAGTGTGAGAGAGAGAGAGACATTGGGAGTGTGAGAGAGAGAGATTGGGAGTGTGAGAGAGAGAGACTGGGAGTGAGAGAGAGAGATTGGGTGTGTGAGAGCGAGAGATTGGGAGTGTGAGAGAGAGAGATTGGGAGTGTGAGACAGAGAGAGAGCTTGGGGGCGTGAGCAAGAGAGAGATTGGGAGTGTGAGAGGGAGAGAGATTGGGAGTGTGAGAGAGAGAGATTGGGAGTGTGAGAGAGAGAGAGAGACTGGGAGTCCGAGAGAGAGAAACTGGGAGTGTGAGAGTGAGAGATTGGGAGAGTGAGAGAGAGAGATTGTGAGTGTGAGAGAGAGAGATTGGGAGTGTGAGAGAGAGAGAGATTGGGAGTGAGAGAGAGAGAGAGAGAGAGAGACTGGGAGTGTGAGAGGGAGATAGATTGGGAGAGTGAGAGAGAGAGATTGGGAGTGTGAGAGAGAGAGATTGGGAGTGTGAGAGAGAAATTGGGAGTGTGTGCGAGAGAGAGACTGGGAGTGAGAGAGAGAGATTGGGAGTGTGTGAGAGAGAGGTTGGGAGTGTGAGAAAGAGAGACTGGGAGTGTGTGAGAGAGAGAGACTGGGAGTGTGAGACACAGATTGGGAGCGTGAGAGAGCGAGAGAGATTGGGAGTGAGAGAGAGAGATTGGGAGTGTGAGAGGGAGAGAGAGATTGGGAGTGTGAGAGAGAGAGAGACTGGGAGTGTGAGAGAGAGAGAGATATTGATCTGTCAAAATTGAGATTAGTCCTAGGAGAAGGAGACAGACCATACCTTGGGGCTAAATATGTAACAACATGTCACAACCTGAGGACTGTTTAAAAGTAAGACTGTTTAAAATTAATATTGAACGTACCAAATGAAGTAGAAAGACTGTTTAAAATTAATATTGTTTAAAAGTAATATTGTATATACCCAACAAATGTCAAATCGATTGACACCTACAGAATGTTGGAAAACTGTACCTTTTTGCAATGTAAGCTTTGACAATATGGTTCTCTGTAAACTTTCATGCCAATAAAGCATTTGAACTGAACTGAACTGAACTGATATTGGGAGCATGAGAGAGAGAGAGATTGTGAGTTTGAGAGAGGGAGAAATTGGGAGTGTGAGAGAGAGAGCGATTGTGAGTGAGAGGGAGAGAGAGACTGGGAGTGTGAGAGAGAGAGATTGGGAGTGTGAGAGAGAGAGAGAGACCGGGAGTCTGAGAGAGAGAAACTGGGAGTGTGAGAGAGAGAGATTGGCAGAGTGAGAGAGAGAGATTGGGAGTTTGAAAGAGAGAGAGATTGGGAGTCTGAGAGAGAGAGATTGGATGTGTGAGAGAGAGAGATTGGGCGTGTGAGAGAGAGAGATTGGGAGTGTGAGAGAGAGATTTGGAGTGTGAGAGAGAGAGATTGGGAGTGTGAGAGAGAGAGAGAGATTGGGAGTGTGAGAGAGAGAGAGAGATTGGGAGTGTGAGAGGGAGAGAGATTGGGAGTGTGTGAGAGAGAGAGAGAGATTGGGAGTGTGAGAGAGAGAAAGATTGGGAGTGAGAGAGAGAAGAGAGAGAGACTGGGAGTGTGAGAGAGAGAGAGACTGGGAGTGTGAGAGAGAGAGACTGGGAGTGTGAGAGAGAGAGATTGGGAGTGTGTGAGAGAGAGAGAGAGATTGGGAGTGAGAGAGAGAGAGAGACTGGGAGTGTGAGAGAGAGAGAGAGATTGGGAGTGTGAGAGAGACAGAGCCTGGGAGTGAGAGAGAGAGAGAGACTGGGTGTGTGAGAGAGAGAGATTGGGAATGTGAGAGTGACATTGGGAGCGTGAGAAAGAGAGACTGGGAGTGTGAGAGAGAGAGACTGGGAGTGTGAGAGAGAGAGAGATTGGGAGTGTGAGAGAGAGAGAGATTGGGAGTGTGAGAGAGAGAGATTGGGAGTGTGTGTGAGAGAGAGACCGGGAGTGAGAGCGAGAGAGAGATTGGGAGTGTGTGAGAGAGAGATTGGGAGTGTGAGAAAGAGAGACTGGGAGTGTGTGAGAGAGAGAGACTGGGAGCGTGAGAGAGCGAGAGAGATTGGGAGTGAGAGAGAGGGAGATTGGGAGTGTGAGAGAGAGAGAGACTGGGAGTGTGTGAGAGAGAGAGACTGGGAGTGAGAGAGAGAGAGATTGGGAGTGTGAGAGAGAGAGATTGGGAGTGTGAGAGAGAGAGAGAGATTGGGAGCGTGAGAGAGAAAGAGATTGGGAGTTTGAGAGAGAGAGAGATTGGGAGTGTGAGAGAGAGAGATTGGGAGTGTGAGAGAGAGAGAGAATCTGGGAGTGTGAGAGAGAGAGAGACTGGGAGTGTGAGAGAGAGAGAGACTGGGAGTGTGTGAGAGAGAGAGACTGGGAGTGAGAGAGAGAGAGATTGGGAGTGTGAGAGAGAGAGATTGGGAGTGTGAGAGAGAGAGAGAGATTGGGAGCGTGAGAGAGAAAGAGATTGGGAGTTTGAGAGAGAGAGAGATTGGTAGTGTGAGAGAGAGAGATTGGGAGTGTGAGAGAGAGAGAGAATCTGGGAGTGTGAGAGAGAGAGATTGGGAGAGTGAGAGAGAGAGAGATTGGGAGTTTGAGAGAGAGAGATTGGGAGTGTGAGAGAGAGAGCGATTGGGAGTGTGTGAGAGAGAGAAAGAGAGACTGGGAGTGTGAGAGAGAGAGATTGGGAGTGTGAGAGAGAGAGAGAGACTGGGAGTCTGAGAGAGAGAAACTGGGAGTGTGAGAGAGAGAGATTGGGAGAGTGAGAGAGAGAGATTGGGAGTGTGAGAGAGAGAGAGAGAGAGATTGGGAGCGTGAGAGAGAGAGATTGGGAGTTTGAGAGAGAGAGAGATTGGGAGTGTGAGAGAGAGAGCGATTGGGAGTGAGAGAGCCAAACTATAGAACATCAGATCATATCTTCACCCTACAGACCCTAATTGACAAACACGTCCATCAAAACAAAAGCAAAATCTACGCATGCTTTGTAGATTTCCAGAAGGCTTTCGATTCCATCTGGCACGACGGTCTATTCCTGAAACTTATCGAAAGCGGGGTAGGTGGAAAAACATATGATGTAATTAAATCAATGTATACAAACAACAAATGTGCAGTTAAAATTGGAGACAAACAAACAAAATACTTCCCACAGGGGCGGGGGGTGACGCAGGGCTCGCCAATCTCACCGACACTCTTTAATATTTACATAAATGAATTAGCAAAACTACTTGAACAATCTACAGCACCCGGCCTCACGCTATATGAATCCAAGGTTAAATTCCTCCTCTGTGCAGACGACCTGGTTCTGCTGTCACCAACTAAGGAGGGTCTACAGCAGAACCTGGATCTGCTGGAATCCGTCTGTCAGACCTGGGCCCTGACAACAAACCTCTAAAAAACCAAAGTCCTCGTGTTCCAACAAAGATCCAGACATCAGGGACCCAAAATAAATCTCTCACTAGGAACAGCTAAAATCGAACAAACCACTAACTATACATACTTGGGCATAAAAATCAGCTCTACGAGAAATTTCAAACTGGCTGTGAATGAACTGAAAGAGAAAGCAAGAAGGGCTTTCTACGCCATTAAAAGATCAATCCAAATAGAAATCCCAATTAGCATTTGGCTCAAAATTTTCAAATCAGTAATTGAACCAATTGCACTCTATGGCAGTGAAGTGTGGGGACCGCTAACACAACAAGAATTTGCAAAATGGGACAAACACCCAATTGAGATCCTACATGCAGAATTCTGTAAAAGTATCCTCCGGACTCAAAGGAAAACCGTAAACAATGCATGCAGGGCAGAACTAGGCCAATTTCCACTAATAATTACTATCGAAAAAAGAGCTACCAAATTTTGGAAACACCTAAAAATGAGCAACCCCCACTGCTATCATTACGAAGCCTTGAAATGCCAAGAGAGGACCATAAAGAATAACTCCCTCAGTCAACTAGTCCTGGGACTCAGTGAAGCAACCACTAACACTACTAACAACAACCAGCCCCAGGACAGTGACATCGTAGCAGAGAGAATTCGACCCAACACAATTGTCACTAAACAAAAGGAAAAATACCTGTCATATTGGGCAGAAACAACAAAAACCCAAAGCAAACTCAATTGCTACTTGGCCCTAAACAGACAATACAACATGGCTGAGTACCTGACCATGGTAAAGGATAACAAACTGAGAAAAACCTTGACAAGGTACAGACGTAGCGAACATAGCCTAGCGATCAAAAAAGGCAGACACAGGCAGACCAGGCTGCCAAGAGAGGACAGGATATGCTCTCACTGCAGTCAGGGAGTAGTGGAGAGAGAGATGCACTTCCTCACAGCCTGTGGAAAATATCAGGGCATCAGGGAGAATTTCGACCAAAAATTCTCACAAATATGCCCTGAATTCAGAAATCTGAATGACGACCAAAAACTCCCATACCTACTGGGGGAGGAGAGAAGCTGTGTAGCACTGGCGGCACACTATGTTAGAGCTTGCCATGAACAGAGGGACAACCAGTAAACCTAAGAAAAGAGTATATATAAATAATGCGAATGTATATTTATACACTCAGGGATATACCTGTTTATACACTGTATGAATAGAACTGCGTTTATGTGTTCAACCATAAATGTATTTTGATGCTTTGGCAAGTACCTTATCATGCCAATAAAGCGATTTGAATTGAACTGAGTTGAGAGAGAGAGATAGAGAGAGAGACTGGGAGTGTGAGAGAGAGAGATTGGGAGTGTGAGAGAGAGAGAGAGACTGGGAGTGTGAGAGAGAGAAACTGGGAGTGTGAGAGAGAGAGAGAGAGAGATTGGGAGTTTGAGAGAGAGAGAGATTGGGAGTGTGAGAGAGAGAGATTGGGAGTGTGAGAGAGAGAGATTGGGAGTGTGAGAGAGAGATTGGGAGTGCGAGAGAGAGAGATTGGGAGTGTGTGAGAGAGAGAGAGATTGGGAGCGTGAGAGAGAGAGCGATTGGGAGTGAGAGAGAGAGAGAGAGAGACTGGGAGTGTGAGAGAGAGAGATTGGGAGTGTGAGAGAGCGAGAGAGACTGGGAGTCTGAGAGAGAGAGATTGGGAGAGTGAGAGAGAGAGATTGAGAGTGTGAGAGAGAGAGAGATTGGGAGTCTGAGAGAGAGAGATTGGGAGTGTGAGAGAGAGATTGGGAGTGTGAGAGAGAGAGATTGGGAGTGTGAGAGAGAGATTGGGAGTGTGAGAGAGAGAGATTGGGAGTGTGTGAGAGAGAGAGAGATTGGGAGTGTGAGAAAGAGAGAGATTGGGAGTGAGAGAGAGAGAGAGAGACTGGGAGTGTGAGAGAGAGAGAGACTGGGAGTGTGAGAGAGAGAGACTGGGAGTGTGAGAGAGAGAGATTGGGAGTGTGTGAAAGAGAGAGAGATTGGGAGTAAGAGAGAGAGAGAGAGAGAGAGACTGGGAGTGTGAGAGAGAGAGAGAGATTGGGAGTGTGAGAGAGACAGAGTCTGGGAGTGAGAGAGAGAGAGACTGGGAGTGTGAGAGAGAGGGATTGGGAGTGTGAGAGAGATTGGGAGTGTGAGAGAGAGAGATTGGGAGCGTGAGAGAGAGAGACTGGGAGTGTGAGAGAGAGAGCCTGGGAGTGTGAGAGAGAGAGAGATTGGGAGTGTGAGAGAGAGAGAGATTGGGAGTGTGAGAGAGCGAGATTGGGAGTGTGAGAGTGAGAGAGACTGTTAGTGTGAGAGAGAGAAACTGGGAGTGTGAGAGAGAGAGATTGGGAGTGTGAGAGAGAGAGAGGTTGGGAGTGTGAGAGAGAGAGAGATTGGGAGTGTGAGAGAGAGAGATTTGGAGTGTGAGAGAGAGAGATTGGGAGTGTGAGAGAGAGAGATTGGGAGTGTGAGAGAGAGAGAGATTGGGAGTGTGAGAGAGAGAGAGAGATTGGGAGTGTGAGAGGGAGAGATTGGGAGTGTGAGAGAGAGAGATTGGGAGTGTGAGAGAGAGAGAGATTGGGAGTGTGAGAGAGAGAGAGATTGGGAGTGAGAGAGAGAGAGAGAGAGAGACTGGGAGTGTGAGAGGGAGAGAGATTGGGAGAGTGAGAGAGAGAGAGAGATTGGGAATGTGAGAGAGAGAGATTGGGAGTGTGAGAGCGAGAGATTGGGATGTGAGAGAGAGATTGGGAGTGTGAGAGAGAGAGACTGGGAGTGAGAGAGAGAGAGATTGGGAGTGTGAGAGAGAGAGAGACATTGGGAGTGTGAGAGAGAGAGATTGGGAGTGTGAGAGAGAGAGAGAGACTGGGAGTGAGAGAGAGAGAGATTGGGAGTGTGAGAGCGAGAGATTGGGATGTGAGAGAGAGATTGGGAGTGTGAGAGAGAGAGACTGGGAGTGAGAGAGAGAGAGATTGGGAGTGTGAGAGAGAGAGAGACATTGGGAGTGTGAGAGAGAGAGATTGGGAGTGTGAGAGAGAGAGAGAGACTGGGAGTGAGAGAGAGAGAGATTGGGAGTGTGAGAGCGAGAGATTGGGAGTGTGAGAGAGAGAGATTGGGAGTGTGAGAGAGAGAGATTGGGAGTGTGAGACAGAGAGAGAGCTTGGGAGCGTGAGCAAGAGAGAGATTGGGAGTGTGAGAGGGAGAGAGATTGGGAGTGTGAGAGAGAGAGATTGGGAGTGTGAGAGAGAGAGAGAGACTGGGAGTCCGAGAAAGAGAAACGGGGAGTGTGAGAGCGAGAGATTGGGAGAGTGAGCGAGAGAGATTGGGAGTGTGAGAGAGAGAGAGATTGGGAGTGAGAGAGAGAGAGAGAGAGAGAGAGACTGGGAGTGTGAGAGGGAGAGAGATTGGGAGAGTGAGAGAGAGAGAGATTGGGAGTGTGAGAGAGAGAGATTGGGAGTGTAAGAGAGAGAGATTGGGAGTGTGTGCGAGAGAGAGACTGGGAGTGAGAGAGAGAGATTGGGAATGTGTGAGAGAGAGATTGGGAGTGTGAGAAAGAGAGACTGGGAGTGTGTGAGGGAGAGAGACTGGGAGTGTGAGACAGAGATTGGGAGCGTGAGAGAGCGAGAGAGATTGGGAGTGAGAGAGAGAGAGATTGGGAGTGTGAGAGAGAGAGAGAGATTGGGAGTGTGAGAGAGAGAGAGACTGGGAGTGTGAGAGAGAGAGAGACTGGGAGTGTGAGAGAGAGAGACGGGGAGTGTGAGAGAGAGAGAGAGACTGGGAGTGTGAGAGAGAGAGAGAGATACGGAGCATAAGAGAGAGAGAGATTGGGAGTTTGAGAGAGGGAGAGATTGGGAGTGTGAGAGAGAGACCGATTGGGAGTGAGAGAGAGAGAGAGGGAGAGACTGGGAGTGTGAGAGAGAGAGATTGGGAGTGTGAGAGAGAGAGAGAGACTGGGAGTGTGAGAGAGAGAAACTGGGAGTGTGAGAGAGAGAGATTGGGAGAGTGAGAGAGAGAGATTGGGAGTGTGAGAGAGAGAGAGATTGGGAGTGTGAGAGAGAGAGAGATTGGGAGTGAGAGCGAGAGAGAGAGAGAGACTGGGAGTGTGAGAGGGAGAGAGATTGGGAGAGTGAGAGAGAGAGAGATTGGGAGTGTGAGGGAGAGAGAGATTGGGAGTGTGAGAGAGAGAGATTGGGAGTGAGAGAGAGAGAGAGAGAGGCTGGGAGTGTGAGAGAGAGAGAGATTGGGAGAGTGAGAGAGAGAGAGATTGGGAGTGTGAGAGAGAGAGAGATTGGGAGTGTGAGAGAGAGAGATTGGGAGTGTGTGCAAGAGAGAGACTGGGAGTGAGAGAGAGAGATTGGGAGTGTGAGAGAGAGAGATTGGGAGTGTGTGAGAGAGAGATTGGGAGTGTGAGAAAGAGAGACTGGGAGTGTGTGAGAGAGAGAGACTGGGAATGTGAGACATAGCTTGTGAGTGTGAGAGAGAGAGAGAGATTGGGAGTGTGAGAGAGAGAGAGACTGGAGTGTGAGAGAGAGAGAGAAACTGGGAGTGTGTGAGAGAGAGAGACTGGGAGTGAGAGACAGAGAGATTGGTAGTGTGAGCGAGAGAGATTGGGAGTGTGAGAGAGAGAGATTGGGAGTGTGAGAGAGAGAGAGGGACTGGGAGTGAGAGAGAGAGATTGGTAGTGTGAGAGAGAGAGATTGAGAGTGTGAGAGAGAGAGAGAGACTGGGAGTGAGAGAGAGAGAGATTGGGAGTGTGAGAGAGAGAGAGACTGGGAGTGTGAGAGAGAGAAAGATTGGGCGTGTGAGAGAGAGAGAGATTGGGAGTGTGAGAGAGAGAGATTGGGAGTGTGAGAGAGAGAGATTGGGACTGTGAGAGAGAGAGACTGGGAGTGTGAGAGAGAGAAACTGGGAGTGTGAGAGAGAGAGATTGGGAGTGTGCGAGAGAGAGAGGTTCGGAGTGTGAGAGAGAGAGATTGGGAGTGTGAGAGAAAGAGATTGGGAGTGTGAGAGAGAGAGATTGGGAGTGTGAGAGAGAGAGAGATTGGGAGTGTGAGAGAGAGAGAGAGATTGGGAGTGTGAGAGAGAGAGAGATTGGGAGTGAGAGAGAGAGAGAGAGAGAGACTGGGAGTGTGAGAGGGAGAGAGATTGGGAGAGTGAGATAGAGAGAGATTGGGAGTGTGAGAGAGAGAGAGATTGGGAGTGTGAGAGAGAGAGATTGGGAGTGTGTGCGAGAGAGAGACTGGGAGTGAGAGAGAGAGAGATTGGGAGTGTGAGAGAGAGAGATTGGGAGTGTGTGAGAGAGAGAATCGGAGTGTGAGAAAGAGAGACTGGGAGTGTGAGACAGAGATTGGGAGCGTGAGAGAGCGAGAGAGATTGGGAGTGAGAGAGAGAGAGATTGGGAGTGTGAGAGAGAGAGAGAGATTGGGAGTGTGAGAGAGAGAGAGACTGGGAGTGTGTGAGAGAGAGAGACTGGGAGTCCGGAGAAGAGGCGTCCGGCAGGGCTGCAATTTGAGCCCGACCCTGTTCAACATATACATAAATGAATTAGCAGACATGCTGGAGCAAAGCGAGTCACCAGGTCTCCGTCTCCTGGATGGAGAAGTGAAATCCCTGTTCTATGCGGACGACCTGGTTCTGCTGTCTCCCACAGAACAGGGATTACAGCAACAACTAGACCTACTCGACAAATACTGCCAAAATTGGGCTCTAACAGTAAATCTAAAGAAAACCAACATCATGATTTTTCAAAAAAGGCCCAGATGTCAGGAAAACAAATACCAGTTTACCCTCAGTGATACCACTATAGGACACACTATGAGCTACACTACCTTGGTCTAACTATTACAGCATCAGGGAGCTTCAGCACAGCAGTGAATGCACTAAAAGAAAAAGCACGAAGAGCCCTATATGCAATAAAAGAAAATTCTACAACATCCAAATCCCAATCAAAATCTGGCTCAAAATATTTGACAGCATAATCCTGCCCATTGCACTGTACGGTAGTGAAGTATGGGGCCCGCTAAATCACCAAAGCTACACTAAATGGGAAAAACACACAATAGAAGCCCTACATGCAGAATTCTGCGAAGCATCCTTCGCACTCAAAGAAAAACGCCAACAAATGCATGCAGAGCCGAACTAGCCAGATACCCACTGATAATAAACATCCAAAAACGAGCACTAAACTTCCTAAATCACCTCAAATCTAGCTCCCCAGACACCCTTCATTTCAAAGCCTTTCAGACCCAAGAGCTAAACCCGAAAAGAGTCCCCTGAGTCAGCTGCTACTGAAACTAAGTACCCAGCCGGACCCTGACCAGCCCCAGACCAACACAGCCGTCCAAACACCAATCCGAGTGAACCAAATCATTAAAAAATACAAAGAAACCTACCTGGAACATTGGAACAAAATAACCGAAAGCCAAAGCAGATTAGAATGTTACCGGGCCCTAAAAAGAGAATATAAACTGGCAGACTACCTCACGACCATCAGAGACACAAAACAGAGACAGACCCTCACCAGGTACAGACTAAGCGACCACCAACTGGAAATTGAAAAAGGCAGATACAAGAAATCCTGGCAGCCTAGAGAGAATAGAATATGCGATCAATGTCTGGCCGGCGAGGTTGAAACAGAGATGCATTTCCTCCTAAAATGCGAAAAATTCAACACATCAAGAAACATATTATTCAACAAGCTAAGCCAAACAACCCCAGATTTCAAGGAATTGGATGACCTGTCAAAATTGAGATTAGTCCTAGGAGAAGGAGACAGACCATACCTTGGGGCTAAATATGTAACACACATGTCACAACCTGAGGACTGTTTAAAATTAAGACTGTTTAAAATTAATATTGAACGTACCAAATGAAGTACAAAGACTGTTTAAAATTAATATTGTTTAAAAGTAATATTGTATGTACCCAACAAATGTCAAATCGATTGACACCTACAGAATGTTGGAAAACTGTACCTTTTTGCTATGTAAGCTTTGGCAATATGGTTCTCTGTAAACTTTCATGCCAATAAAGCATTTGAATTGGAATTGGAATTGGAATTGGAACTGGAGAGAGAGACTGGGAGTGTGAGAGGGAGAGAGATTGGGAGAGTGAGAGAGAGAGAGATTGGGAGTGTGAGAGAGAGAGAGATTGGGAGTGTGAGAGAGAGAGGTTGGGAGTGTGTGCAAGAGAGAGACTGGGAGTGAGAGAGAGAGAGATTGGGAGTGTGAGAGAGAGAGATTGGGAGTGTGTGAGAGAGAGATTGGGAGTGTGAGAAAGAGAGACTGGGAGTGTGTGAGAGAGAGAGACTGGGAGTGTGAGACATAGCTTGGGGGCGTGAGAGAGCGAGAGAGATTGGGAGTGAGAGAGAGAGAGGTTGGGAGTGTGAGAGTGAGAGAGAGATTGGGAGTGTGAGAGAGAGACTGGGAGTGTGAGAGAGAGAGAAACTGGGAGTGTGTGAGAGAGAGAGACTGGGATTGAGAGAGAGAGAGATTGGTAGTGTGAGAGAGAGAGATTGGGAGTGTGAGAGAGAGAGATTGGGAGTGTGAGAGAGAGAGAGGGACTGGGAGTGAAAGAGAGAGATTGGTAGTGTGAGAGAGAGAGATTGGGAGTGTGAGAGAGAGAGAGAGACTGGGAGTGAGAGAGAGAGAGATTGGGAGTGTGAGAGAGAGAGAGACTGGGAGTGTGAGAGAGAGACTGGAAGTGTGAGAGAGAGAGAGGGACTGGGAGTGAGGGAGAGAAATTGGTAGTGTGAGAGAGAGAGATTGGGAGTGTGAGAGAGAGAGAGAGACTGGGAGTGAGAGAGAGAGAGATTGGGAGCGTGAGAGCGAGAGATTGGGAGTGTGAGAGAGAGAGATTGGGAGTGTGAGAGAGAGAGACTGGGAGTGAGAGAGAGAGAGATTGGGAGTGTGAGAGAGAGAGAGACTGGGAGTGTGAGAGAGAGAGAGACTGGGAGTGAGAGAGAGAGAGATTGGGAGTGTGAGAGAGAGAGACTGGAAGTGTGAGAGAGAGAGACTGGGAGTGTGAGAGAGAGAAAGATTGGGAGTGTGAGAGAGAGAGAGATTGGGAGTGTGAGAGAGAGAGATTGGGAGTGTGAGAGAGAGAGATTCGGAGTGAGAGAGAGAGAGAGACTGGGAGTGTGAGAGAGAGAAAGATTGGGCGTGTGTGAGAGAGAGAGATTGGGAGTATGAGAGAGAGAGATTGGGAGTGTGAGAGAGAGAGACTGGGACTGTGAGAGAGAGAGACTGGGAGTGTGAGAGAGAGAAACTGGGAGTGTGAGAGAGAGAGATTTGGAGTGTGCGAGAGAGAGAGGTTCTGAGTGTGAGAGAGAGAGATTGGGAGTGTGAGAGAGAGAGATTGGGAGTGTGAGAGAGAGAGATTGGGAGTGTGAGAGAGAGAGAGACTGGGAGTGTGAGAGAGAGCGACTGGGAGTGAGAGAGGGAGCGATTGGTAGTGTGAGAGAGAGATTGGAAGTGTGAGAGAGAGAGACTGGGAGTGAGAGAGAGAGAGATTGGGAGTGTGAGAGAGAGAGATTGGGAGTGTGAGAGAGAGAGATTGGGAGTGAGAGAGAGCGAGATTGGGAGTGAGAGAGAGAGAGATTGGGAGTGTGAGAGAGAGAGAGACTGGGAGTGTGAGAGAGATAGAGACTGGGAGTGAGAGAGAGAGAGATTGGGAGTGTGAGAGAGATAGAGAGATTGGGAGTGCGAGAGAGAGAGACTGGGAGTGTGAGAGAGAGAGAGACTGGGAGTGTGAGAGAGAGATTGGGAGTGTGAGAGAGAGAGACTGGGAGTGTGAGAGAGAGAGACTGGGAGTGTGAGAGAGAGAAAGATTGGGAGTGTGAGAGAGAGAGATTGGGAGTGTGAGAGAGAGGGATTGGGAGTGTGAGAGAGAGAGAGACTGGGAGTGTGAGAGAGAGAGATTGGGAGTGTGAGAGAGAGAGAGACTGGGAGTGTGAGAGAGAGAGATTGGGAGTGTGAGAGAGAGAGAGATTGGGAGTGTGAGAGAGAGAGAGATTGGGAGTGTGAGAGAGAGAGAATGGGAGTGTGAGAGAGAGAGATTGGGAGTGTGAGAGAGAGAGAGATTGGGAGTGTGAGAGAGAGAGATTGGGATTGTGAGAGAGAGAGAGATTGGGAGTGTGAGAGAGAGAGAGATTGGGAGTGTGAGAGAGAGAGACTGGGAGTGTGTGAGAGAGAGACTGGGAGTGTGAGAGACAGAGAGATTGGGAGTGTGAGAGAGAGAGAGATTGGGAGTGTGAGAGAGAGAGATTGGGAGTGTGAGAGAGAGAGAGACTGGGAGTGTGAGAGAGAGAAAGATTGGGAGTGTGAGAGAGAGAGATTGAGAGTGTGAGAGAGAGAGATTGGGAGTGTGAGAGAGAGAGATTGGTAGTGTGAGAGAGATTGGGAATGTGAGAGAGCGAGAGATTGGGAGTGTGAGAGACAGAGATTGGGAGTGTGAG